>NW_017215893.1:0-13578 GCF_001704415.2 Capra hircus
CCCTGCCGAAAAGACCTGACAACTCCGAAGCAACAGGTGCACCTGTGGCAGCACTTGGTTGAAGATCGGAGATGCAGGTTCAAACACGGCCCGCGGTTGTGCCTCCCGTCAAGCAAGAATTTTTCCTGGACCAAGACCTAGCTCACTAAGAAGCTCCCTCCAAGAAGGGGAACAGAGAACCGTGTGTCTGAGGTGCCTGCCTTCCAAAAGTCCCCAAATCTCAAGGATACGGCCCTAAGAAAAGGACCTCTGCGACTCGCCGCAATGCCAAGTTCGATCTGTGCCACGCCAATAAATGAGTTCACACACCACTACGGCGCCTCTCCTCCCGCCTATACCATCACCTCTCGGGACTCCAGGCAAAGAACAGTAAATGGGCTGACCACTACATTGCCTTCTCAATGCAATCCAAGTGAAATGAAAGGCAGCCTCAACTGTCCGACCCTCAGCGCCCACGGACTGCAGCCTACCAAGGCTTCTCCGTCCATAAAAGGATTTTCTGAAAGAACTGCAAGAACCTTTCAGAGGCTGGAAAGGGAGTTCGCAGGTATGTGTGAAAGAGAGCTCCTTGCGGGAAGAATAGGCGCCACTGCTTCTGTCGTTGCAAAACCTCTATTCTGGAAGAACAGTTAGCTTATACAAGGAGCCCATCCCACGACTGCTGGCCTAACAGCTAGGACAAGCCGACCAGTCTCGCAAGATCAGGTAGGCATGAATTTGCCAATATTCGCTTCTTGCCGAATCCTTAAGCAAAGCCACACCTCTGCTGATCACACTATCTCAGCAAGCTTGAGACTCATTAACAATCATTAGGAAAGTTGCTTCTATTTCCTAAGGGTTCCTCAAAGATCCTCTCAGCTTCCTAAATAGAGATATCAGAAATTATTCTGAGCATTACCGTATGAAAAATCTAAATTATTGTCACTGGTACCAATCTGTCAAATTATAATTCCCAGGTTATCAATACTAAAAGAATTTCAAGTCGCGCAGCAATGACCAGAATTACATTGTCATTCTAATAATCAGTTTTAAAACCAAGCCTATGGTTACAACTGATGCCTTTGCCCGAAGAATACTGTTACTCTTCATAAGATAACATGGAATATACTTTTTTAAGCTAACCGATAAATTGTTGTTTGTTTTGTTGTCTTCTGTAAAGCTGTACCCCAGAGACATAGAATGGAAATTTATCTCCTCTACCTCATAAAAAGTTAGAGAACCAAGTTTCTAAGAATTGCAATTTTTGATAACAACCAATATAGATATTTTACGATTCATTGATGTATATAGATTTCAATAAAATCTGTTTATTTAACTTCGTAAAGAAATAGCTATTTAAGATTTGGTAAAAAAAGTTATTGATATGGAGTTATAGCTCCCCCACTTTGCAAGTTCGATATAACCGCATTCAAGATCTTCTCGGGACCAAGATCTCACTTTCCTACACAGAGGACCAACAAGGACTTTATTAGTGAAATGTCTGTTCGTCGAAGTATCACTGCTGCAACCCTGAACATCAAATGTGCATAAGTACCATTTCATTTTGAGTAGACAAAACTGTTTTGGTGCGAGAAAAGTTAGCTCATCCATAAGATATTAAGAAACTGGCATGATAAACATGAACTATAAAAAGAAAAAGTACTTTTTAAAATATAACGGAGGCCAAATTGAAAATGACCTTGCACTATTCCAGAATAAAATAAAATAATTAAGAGTAAATATGGTTTAATTAAAAAGGAGTTTTTTCTTTCAAAAATCTGCACACGCCACACAGATTCTTTCTAGTCACTTATATGAAATTTAAGAAAAAACATTTATCATCAACACAAGGTATCAACATTTACCAAATTCCAAATCTAATAAGAAAAGGCAAATGTACCAAAAGAATATTCAAAACTGCATTGGACCAATTGCACTCTCTAACCAACACTCAACGATTAAAATACATTCAGACTGTCTCAAATAACTCCAAAGTCAACTAAAATTGAAATCTGTGAAAACTTCACAAACATGTTCAAGAGGTGATTAAAAAAGAATCAAAGAAACGCAGAAGAAATCAAAAATGTGGCGAAGAGATCACATGTTGAGAAATCATTAAGGATAAGAAATGCTAAGAAAGAGTTCCCCACGAAAAAAGACATTTTTCTAAGTTCTATATCTGCCTTTCATTTTATTCTATATTGCCTATATAAAACTTTGATGTGATGGATAGACAAAAAAAAAAAAAAAAAAAAAAAAAATAACAGGAAAAACTGAAAAGATGGGAAACCAGAACACACCCTGACCTGTCTCTGAAAACCTTATGCAGGTCAGGAGAAAAGCTCGAACTGGACATAGAAAACAACAACGGTTCTAATTCTCAGAAAAAGGAATTAAATCAAAACTTTTGAATGTATATTGTACACCGCTTATTAAACTTATATGCAGAGTACATCAGAAAACACTGGGGGAAGGAAGAACCTGGAATCCAGATTGCTGGGAGAAATATCAAAATCTCAGATATGCAGAACACCACCTTTTCTGTAGAAAGTAAGAAGAACCTAAAGAGTCTCCTGATGAAAGTGAAAGAGGAGATGAAAAAGTTAGCCTTAAAGCTTCAAGAAATTCAAAAACTAAAAATCATTGCATCCAGTCTCATCACTTCATGGCAAATAGCGAAAACATTCGGAAAACAGCAAGCAAGAACTATTTTTGGGGGCTTGAAATCCACTGCAGGTTAGGCGCCTCCATAACTTAAAGACACTATTTATACTGCGAAGAAAAGTGATGAAAAAATAGACAGCATATTAAAACAGCCACGAGACGTTGCTTTGAAGACAAAGAATCATCAGCAAGCCTATGTTTCCAAGCAATTCATTGGAAATTTGATATATGAAAATGTAGTCACTAAAAAAACAATAGTGACGAAGGCTTGAAAAAATGGATGCTTTTGAATGTGGTGTGGTAGAAGATCTGAGTCGCTAGACTAACAAGGATCCAATACGCCAAACCACTCCAATGTACTAATTAAGGAAAATGCAGGAAGTCTGAATAATAACATTGAACTATGACTTAATCAACTTAGAAGAGACTAGGAAAACGCTATCAATAATTTAGTCACCACATGAATAGAAAACGAACTCCAATCTAGTGAATAAGTCATGCTTTTGAATTTGCCTTGATGTGGGAGCCCTCCCTGGGCAAAGCTTGCAGGGTCATTGCCAAATGAATCACCGCTCAAGCAAAGCGGCATCCCATGTGTGAACATTCAGAACAAGGAACTCACAGAGGAAGAGACATCATCTTCCTTAGAGGAGGAAAATTACATCGTCACATAAGAGAGTATTTTCGGCCTTCTTGAAGTCAGTGTTTTGCTTCTCAGCTCATAGAGCTGAGGCTATCATCTGAGGGCCTCAATTGAGAGTACAGGGCTGTGTGTCATTCACTGCACTTTCCAAAAGCATGATACCACATACTTATGTTGAATCGAATATATCTCAAGGATGGAGTGGCCGATGCTATCTCATGAGAAAGAATCTCGGTTATCTTTAGTGATCTAGAGGGGCGAAGCATAGCTTAGGCACCTAGTCGAGAGGGCACCTGCACCATCACATGGCCCCAGGCAGTACTATGAACGACCGCTGGTTGGAAATTCCCCAAAAGCAGGGGAACCACAAACAGCTCTGAGTCAGAAGTAGAAAAACAGGGGACAATTCGAGGTATGGATTTCAAGCAGTTCTAAAGTCACACCACGTTAGGGCTCCCGGAAAGAAATGCACAATTGTTTGGTGTCCATCTACGGCCATGTGATACCAAAGATGCTGCACCAGGATAATTTCCAATCTTAAAGATTCACAAGAATGTTCAAGAACACAGAACCATAAGCTCACTAGCTCTCTCAGTAAGATACCCCAGCCGCCCAAGAGAGAAACTGAATATTGTTGCTAGTAGTGAGAATTCAGACAGAAGAGCAGTTACTTGCCTGGCATGAAGTTCGGGATAAGGAGCAGGCAGGCAAGGATTACATTGTGAACCAGGAAAACTTCTAGGCGGTGACAGAGATGTTCACTTATCCCTCCGAGATGTATTGAGGGTCTCATGTGAGCATAATAATGTCGATCACATTCCATTAATTACATTACTCTTAAGCTGTATGGCTATTTTCTATGAACTCTTACCTGCCAAGATATTTTTAAAAGTAAAAATAAAAAAATCAAAGTACGGACAAACAATAAAAATACTGTAACAGAAATATGCTGTGGGCCTCGTGCATATATGGTAAAGCTAGTTAGTAAAGAAGAAAATCAAATGTGAAAGGCTTGGAGAAACATCTGCCACGGCATGACCTTGAGGTCATCAAAATCAGAAGAGGGCTGGTAATTCATTTGGAATGTGTTGGTTGAAACATCTGCAATGCACACATACAACCGAAAGGATGGTATAGGGCATTTTGGATTAATGTGGATGATAGAAATTAATACATTTCAGGGCCCAAAAGAGCGTTAAGGGACTTTCTTGGTGGGCATGGACAGCTTTGGGTTTAACACCAAGACTTTATTTGAATGCACTAGGAGGAATGAGGGAAAGCTCTGACAGAGAGATTCAACAAGGGGCAGAAAAAGCGTAAACCCCCCTTGCTAAAAAGTGTGGTAAATTCGGAGTTAATTATACTCCCAAATAAGTATTGACAACGAACCCAAAAAAGATGTCTGGAAAGTTGTAAAGAACCACTAGACCTACTTCCCATAAATTGACATTTAAATAACAAGGATAACCCAAGAAGTTTTTTTCCAGAGACCGTCCTCAAAGAATGATGCTGAATTTTATATAATCCTAAGAAAGTAGAGGGAAAAACGTTTGTTCACTTCTTCCTCCTTGAAATGCTAGACCCCTCTTCTCCTTGGGACTCTTGAACTTCTATAGAAACCTGCCTTGGCAATGGACTCTCTCAGAAACATGAACTTAAAGCCGTTTGGAGCTTCCTTTGACTTCCCTGGGAGGAGGGAGCCCTCCTGATCACAGGCCTCAGGGGCCATGCCAATGAATAAAGAATCTCCCAGCAAGTGCTTTTCAGCCCTGTGACTCTCAGCCCACAGGAGCCTGAGAAAAACTCTCTTACAATTAGAGGAAGGAAAGGGCAGCCCAAGATAGGTGTTTTCAGTGCCTGTTCTGCAGCAAGTGTTGGCTGATTTAGACAGAATACGCTGCAGGCCATGTTCCATACAGACCAATGCCAGAAATCAAGGCTCTTGTTCTCCCTCAAGGTTTCCGCTGCCATTGCATAACACATTCCAGTGAGAGAGCAGTCCTGCCAATGGGGAGCAGGGCTGCAGGAAGTGTGTTGAGGGGCCAGGTGTCATTGCTGGCTACCTGGTCGAGGCACCTTCACGCCCATGGATCCCCAGGCAAGGGAGTTTGCAGGCCAACCACCTTGCTTCTGAAATCCCAAACTGGGGAAAAGCTGCTCTGTCAAGAGGCAAGAAACAGCAACAGGAGGATTTTCAAGCAGTTGCTAGCTGTACTGCGTTAGGGCCCAAGGAAGACAATGGCGCAATTTTAGCGCCACTACGACTGGATCCCCAGGTGGGCTGCCCAGGATGATTTCCCCGCAGGATCCAAGACTGTTCCAGACAGACCCTGGTCTCCACTAAGCTCCCTCCTGCAGAGGAAACATGGAGAGAACAGCTGTTGGGAGTTTGCTTTGACTTCCGCTGGGAGGTAGGATCCTCGCCTGGTCAGGCCTCAGGGGCATTGCCGCGCTGAGAAATGCCCTCGAAGCCAGACCTTTCCAGCCTGTAGACTCAGCACGGAGAGAAGACTGGAAAAGCTCTCTCGCTTGAGAAGAACAAGCCCAGAGAGTGTGTTTTCACACCTATCTCCAGCAAGTGTTGGCGTCTGCAGACGGTTAACCTCCAGGCCTGCTCCAACGGCCTCAGTTCCAGGAGTCAGGGAGGGCCGTGTGTCTCCCTGCAAGTTTTCTGAGGCCTTGGAAGCACATTCCTAGGTCAGCGAACAGTCGTGCCCAGGGAAGAAGGCTGCGGGAGGTGTCTGAGGGGGTCGGTGCCATGCTGGGTCCAAATAGACCATGTACCTCCAAATAGATCCCCCAGACACAACGTGGCGTCCCGCCTGGCTTTCCCAAAATGCTCAAAGCGAGAAGCAAATCTAGCTCTACAGAAGGAAGAAAAGACAGCAATCGGAGTGGATTTCAGGCTGTTGATGGGCCGAACCACTTCAGGCGTCCCCCGAGAGGCAAACAGGCCCCTGTCCTAAGTCCATATTGCAGTTAACAACAGAGGTTGTCGCCCCTAGGAGACCAAGAATTTGCCTGACAGACCTAGGCTCACTAGAGCTCTCCTACGGGCTAAAGTGTAGACACAGGACTGTGGATTGACCTGCCTTCCAGCGAGCATGGGGCCTCCTACTGCCGCGCCTCCAGGGAAATTGTACCTTGAAAAATACCTTCACAAGAGGCGCTTTCCAGCAAGGCTGGAGTGAAGAGTTCATAGGATGCGGGGAAAGTGATCGTCCTTCAGGGAAAAGAGGCGCCACCCAGTGTGCTGTTGCAAGCCTGTATTTGGAAGAAACTGCTTAGTCCTCAAGGAAGACCTCTCAGGTCGGCTCAGAGGCCCGAAATTTCCAGAGGCAGCACCATGGCATCTCACCCTGTCCTTTCTGACCTTGAAAGACATGCCTAGGCTTAATAGCGTAATTAGCTTATGAAGAATCAGGATGCAGGAATGTGTCAGGAGCATGACTGGGTTCCTTCCTGGGTTCAGCCCGTCGAGGGCCTTTCACTCAAAGTAGGTCCCATGCCTCCTTGGGGAGGAAGTTGAGCCCGCGTGCTCCAATTGCCAAGGCTGGAAAAAGCTAAGTTCTATGCAGAGTAAAGAAACGACAAATTGATGGATGTGGAAGCTGTTGCTGGGCCGCACTGCTTAAGGCCCACCACCCGCTCCGCCCTGAGAGAACAGGCGCCCTGGGCCCCTAGGTCGCTGGATGCAGTTTTCACACATAGAATTGTCCCCATAGGAGCCTAAGAATTTCCACATGACACGAACCTAGCTCAGCTGAGAGCTCCACTACAGAGCAAAGGGATGGGACAGATTGTGATGTGCTCTGGCTTCCCTGGGAGTGTGAGCCGCTCCCTATGCCCCGGGCTCCAGGGAATTGCCCTGAAACATGACTCCGCAAGAAGCGCTTTTTCCAACTGGCCTTGAGAACGTTGGATTCTCCAGGATCAGGGAAAGCGAGGTCCTTCCAGGAAGCAAAGGCAGTCACGCTTGTTATTCATGACAATGACTACTAGAATACGTAGGTACCTTCGTCCGTTGGACAGAGGCTTCCCTACCTGAATCTGAAAAAGAAATGAAGTACTCGCTGATTTGAGAAATAATTCCCAAGACTTTGTGTTTCCCACCATATAGAATTCCGACAATGGCCCTGTCCTTTGTACGCCGCTTAATTACCAGGTATGTGAAGCTCAAATATCAGTGGAAATACATACAGCATATAGGGGCCCCAGTGTTCTTGAATTGGTGGAAAGAAACAAACCAAACCGAAGAACCACTTTCAAAATGGATCATAGAGACGACTGTACGTGGATCGGGCTGCTTCCGGCAGACTACTCATATAACGGGTAAGGCACGTTCCCACAGTTGTTGTCCTTATGCAAATTATTCTATGGGAGACCCCCTCCCACAGTGAGGCAGGTGTTATGCAGATTTCCAACAAGTAAAGGGGTGGGAATTTCACAGCAGATAACATTAGGTAAGTAAATAAATCAGTAACTAAGTTAATAAAAAAGAATATCGACCCCTTGAGGAACAGATTCATCAAATTTGTGGCTCAGTGTATCAGGTTGGCTGCAATTGATGAAAACACAATTCCTCTGGCCTGAATCGAATAGGTCCTTAATACTGTTGTTTTAGCCACAATTCTGAAAAGAGATGGAATATCAGACCACCTAACCTCCTCTTGAGAATCGGATGAAGGTCAGGGAAGCAACAGTTAGAAGGCAGGACATGAACACAGACTGGTTCCAAAAAGGAAAAGGATTATGCAAGGCTTATATGTCACCGCTGTTTATTACAGCTTCTATGGCAGAGTACATCATGAAAAATGCTCGGATGGAAGATACATCTCTCACAACTACAACAGGAGATTACCCGCCCCGAATCCCACCTAAAAGGAAGGAAAGAGAGAGTTACTTCCATCCCAGCATTTTTCATATGTAACGTCGCATAAATTTAAATTAAAAGGGTGACAATATACCAGCTATTTTGTTTTGGACATACTCCTTTCCTTTTTGAACGCAGTTGTTGTTCCTATGTCCTGCCTAACTGGTTTCTTCCTGACCTTTCATCGCAGATTTCATCAAGAGGCCAGGTTAGTGTCCTGGTATTCCAATCCTCTTCGAGAATTGCTGGCTAAAAAACATATAGACCTTTCCGATGTCAGCCAGAGGAATTGTGTTTCCAGTCATTGAAGCCCACACTGATTAACTGAGGGACACAATTCATGAATCTGTTTCCTCAAGGGGAGATATTCTTTTTTATACAACACTAGTTAAGCCTGAATTTATTACCTTACCTCATTGTTTCCATGCTGCATGTGAAATCCCACCCCTTCACTTGTTGCCAAATCGCTAACACCTGCGCTCACGGTGGAGGTGGGTCTCCATAGAAAATTTCAATAAGCAACAACTGTGGGAACGTGGCGGTTACCCGTAATATGAGTAAGTCTGCGAAGCAAGCCATCAGAGGCTACAGTATCACGATCCTATGATCCATTTGAAATGTCTCTTACAGAGTTTGGTTGTTTTCTTTCCACATTCCAGAAACATGGGGGCATATGCTGTATAATTCCACTGATATTTTAGAGGCTTCACATACCTGTTTAATTAAGCGGCTACAAAGGAACAGGGCCATCTGTCGATTCTATACTTGGTTGGAATACACAGTCTGGGAATTAATTTCTCAATCACGAGTCTTCATTTCTTTTTCAGATCAAGTTGGTATGGAGGCCTCTGCCCTCAACCGGAGAAGGTACCTACTATTCTAGTAAGTCATATAACTAGGTGACTGCCCTTTGCTTCCCTGAAGGACATCGCTTTCACTGCATCCGGAACTCACGTCTCAGCAGTTGGAAAAAGCGCTTCTGGAGGTCATTATTCAGGGGCCCACTTCCCCTGAGCCCGGGGAACATAGGAGGCTTCCACCTCCAGGGAAAGGCAGAGCACAAGCCACACATCTGTATCCCATCTCCCTTTGCTTCTGGAGGAAGCTCTAGTGGCTAGTGAGCCTAGGTCTGTCAGGAAAATTTCTTGCTTGACGGGATCCACCCGGGTGTGTGAACCTGCATACCCGACCTAGGGCCACAGGGCACCTGTTTTGCTCGAGTGGTCCTGGAGGGGTGCAGCATAGCAAAGAGCTTAAAAATCCATCCAATTTGTCTTTTTTTTTTAACCTCAGAGGAGAACGAGTTTGCTCCACCTCCACCCTTTGGCAGTGTGGAGGGAAGAGGCACCACCCTCTCCCAAAGGGGACATAGGGCCTACCAGGAGAGAAAGGCCCCTTGAGGAGCTGAGCCAGGTAGGCAGCCAGTGATGTCAAGCACACTCCGCTGCTTGCTTCTTCATGGCACTCCCACGATCTGCTAGGAATGTCTTTGCAAGGATCTCAAAGGAAGGGAGATACATGGGCCCTGTCTCTGGAACTTCAGTCCTCTGAGCAGATCTGGAGGTCTTGAGTTGTTATAAGCAAACCTGTTCCTTCCAAATAGAGGCTTGCAAACACACCCCCGGTGGTTGCCTCTTCTTCCCCGAAGAAGTCTTTCTTTCCCCACATGCTGCGAACTCCCTGTCCCAAACCCAAGAATAGCGCTTCTTGCCATTCCTTTCTTAGAGGCAGTTATCCTGAGCCTGGGCCGTAGGGAGTAGCCCCACACTCACAGGGAAAAGGCAAAGACTCCTCCATACTCTCCTCTATCCCCTTTGCTCCAGAGGAGAGCTCTAGTGAGCCTAGGTCTTTCAGGAAAATTCTTGGCTTGGACAGGATCTCACCCTGTTTGTGAACCTGCATACCCAACCAGGGGCCACAGAGCACCTGTTTCAGTAAAGTGGCCCTGAAAGGGTGCAGCCTAGGAAGAGCTTGAAAATCCATTCAATTGCTGTTTTTGTACCTCTGACAGAGCGAGCTTGGCTCCACCCTTTGGCAGTGAGGAGAAAAGAGGCATGACACCCTCCCCAAGGGGACATGGGGCCTACTTCGAGAGGAAGCTGCAACTCGAGAAAATCCAGGAGGTTCTCCCCTCCAGGCGAGATGAGGCCCATTTCCGCTGAGGCGTCTCGAGGCTAATCACAACTAACCTCTGGAAACTTCGAAAGGGTCCTTCACACCCTTGCTGCAAGTCAAGAAGTTCTCCGACATACCCATCTCCACTCGAGAGGAAGGACGAGGGTCCACCCACATCCAGGGAGCCCCGTTTCCGCCTCGTAGCTCGAGAAGAGGGATCCTTTCCCTTCATCGTCGGGAAAGAATTCCCGGGCTTCCCGTCGCATCTCAAGAGGAGGGCACTCTCCACAGGAAAGGCGAGAGGAACTCCAGGGCCTTGCCAGCATTCCAAGAGTCCCCCCAGATGTCTCCGTCCATTCCAGAAGAACCTGCTTTCCCTTCACTGCCTCGACGTTCATGCCGAGGATAGACTCACACCACCGTGACATGTGGGACAGCCCTGTTCGAAAGCCTCGTGGGAAAGCCTCGATGCAAAGCGACTGATCCTTGAACCACATGGCGGCAAGCGTGACACTGCTGCTACAGCTTGTGAGGAAATCGCAGGTGCATGCCCCCACACGAGATGAGGACTGACTCCCTGGTGAGACTCCAGAAGTATGGAAAGATTCATGTCAGCACTGGAGAGGCATCC
This sequence comes from Capra hircus, assembly GCF_001704415.2. Taxonomy (NCBI): domain Eukaryota; kingdom Metazoa; phylum Chordata; class Mammalia; order Artiodactyla; family Bovidae; genus Capra; species Capra hircus. The sequence continues at coordinate 10,906 of NW_017215893.1, forward strand.
TCAGGGTCTGGCCCCGACTTCACACAAGGTCTTAGGCACCGGCATCGATGGAGAGGATCCCTATAGGCCCCATGGTAACTCGCATGGGGACTGGCCTTTCCTGAGGCCACCAGAGCGAGTCCCTGAGGTCCCCGTCGTAACTCGAGAGCACCTACCACAACTCGGTAAAATCCAGGAGGTTCTCCCCTCCAGGCGAGATGAGGCCCATTTCCGCTGAGGTGTCTCGAGGCTAATCACACCTTAACCTGTGGAACTTCCAAAGGTCCTTCACACCCTTGCTGCAACTCAAGAAGTTCCCCGACAAACCCGTCTTCACTCGAGAGGAAGCACGGGGGTCCCGCCCACATCCAGAGGAGCCCATTTCCGCCTCGTAGTTCGAAATGAGGGATCCTTTCCCTGCTTCATCGGGAAAGGATTCCGCCGTTCCCGCCGCATCTCAAGAGGAGGCGCTCTCAACAGGAAAGGCGAGAGGAACTCAGGTCGTGCCAACATTCCAAGAGTCCCCAGATATCTCAGTCCATTACAGGGAAACCTGTTTTCCCTGCACTGCCTCGACATTCACGCGGAGGATTGACTCACACTACGGTGGCACATGGGACACCCCTGTTGGAAAGCCTCGTGGGAAAGCCTCGAGGGAAAGCCACAGATCCTTTGATCCATGCGAATGGAAGCGTTACACTGCTGCTACCTCTCGGAAGGAAAGCGCACGTGCATGACCCCACTCGAGCCGAGGACTGACTCCCCAGGGCAGACTCCAGAAGTACCCCTAGATGCATGTCAGCCCTGGAGAGGAATCCTCAGGTTCTGAACACAACTCCACAAAGGTCTTAGGCCCTGGCATCGACGGGAGAGGAATCCTGAGAGGACCCCTAGCAACTCGCATGGCGACTGGCCTTTCTTGAGGCAACCAGAGCGGGTCCCTGAGGTCCCTGTCGTAACTCGATAGCACCTGCCACAACTCGAGAAAAATCCAGGAGGTTCTCCCTTCAGGCGAGATGAGGCCCATTTCCGCTAAGCGTCTTGAGGCTAAACACACCTAACCTCTGGAACTTCCAAAGGGTCCTTCCCACACTTGCTGCAACTCAAGAAGTTCCCCGACATACCCGTCTCCACTCGAGAGGAAGCACGAGAGTCCCGCCCACATCCAGAGGAGCCTGGCTTCCACCTCGTAGCTCTAGATGACGGATTCTTTTCCAGCTTCGTCTGGAAAGAATTCCAGGCTTTCCCGTCGCAACTCAAGAGGAGGCGCTCTCAACAGGAAAAGCGAGAGAAACCCCAGTGTCGTGCCACAATTCCAAGGGACCCCCAGATGTCAGTCCATTCCAGAGGAACTTGCTTTCCCTGCACTGCCTCTACTTTCACGCCGAGGATCCACTCACTACACCATGGAACGTGGGTCAGCCCTGTGGGAAAGCCTCGTGGAAAGCCTCGAGGGAAAGCCACAGATCCCTTGATCCACGCGACGGAAGTGTGACACTGCTGCTACAGTTCCTGAGGAGAGCTCACGTGCATGCCCCCCCACATGAGATGAGCACAGACTCCCAGGGGAAACTCCAGAAGTAAGCCAAGATCCATGTCAGCACTGAAGAGGAATCCTCAGGTTCCAGCCCCGACTCCACAAAAGGTCTTAGGCCCCGACATCGACTGGAGAGGAATCCCGAAAGGCGCCCTTGCAACTCCCATGGGCACTGGTCTTTCCTGAGGCCACCAGAGCGGGTCCCTGAGGTCCCTGTCGTAACTCGAGAGACCCTGCCCAACTCTAGAAAATCCAGGAGGTTCTCCCCTCCAGGCGAGATAAGGCCCATTTCCTCTGAGGCGTCTGGAGGCTCATCACACCTAAATTCTGGAAATTCAAAAAGGTCCTTGCTGCAACTCAAGAAGTTCCCCGACATACCCGTCTCCACTCGAGAGGAAGCACGAGGTCCCGCCACATCCAGAGGAGACGCCGTTTTGGTATCGAAGCTCGAGATGAGGATCCTTTCCCTGCTTGGTCAGGAAAATAATACACGCCATTCCGCTCGCATTTCAAGGGAAGCGCTCTCCACAGGAAAGGCGAGAGGAACTCCAGGGTCGAGCCACCATTCACAGAGTCACCCAGATGTCTCAGTCCATTCCAGAGGAAACTGTTTTCCTGCACTGCCTCGAATTTCACGGCGAGGATCGACTCAAACCACGGTGGCACGTGGGATAGCCCTGTGGGAAAGCCTCGTGGAAATCCTCTTGGAAAGCCTCGAGGGAAAGCCACAGATCCATTGATCCACGCGAAGGGAAGCATGACACTACTGCTACATCTCGGGAGGAAAGCGCACGTGCATGCCCCCACTCGAGACAAGGACTGACTCCTGGGAGACTCCAGAAGTATCCCAAGATCCATGTCAGCACTGGAGAGGAATCCTCAGGTTCTGGCACCATCTCCACACAAGGTCTTAGGCCCGGCATCGACGGAGAGGAATCCCGAGAGGCCCCCAAGCAATTCGCATGGGGACTGGTCTTTCCTGAGGCCACCAGAGCAGGTCCCTGATCCTGGTCATAAGTTGTGAGCACCTGCCTCAACTTGGAGAAAATCCAGGTGGTTCTTCCCTCCAGGCGAGATGAGGCCCATTTCTGCTGAAGCCATATCCAGCTAATCACACCTAACCTGTGGAACTTCAAAAGCCTTCACATCCTTGCTGC
>NW_017215894.1:0-13577 GCF_001704415.2 Capra hircus
CCTCATCTCGCCTGAAGGGGAGAAACCTCCTGGATTTTCTCGAGTTGCGGCAGGTGCTTGTGGACTTAAGACGGGGACCTCAGGGACCGCCTGGTGGCCTCAGGAAATGCCAGTCCCCATGCGAATTGCTCGGGGCCTCTCGGGATTCCTCTCCCGTCGATGCCGGGGCCTAAGACCTTGTGTGTAGTCGATGCCGGAACTGAGGATTCCTCTCCAGCCTGACATGGATCTTGGGGTACTTCTGGAGTCTCCCAGGGAAGTCAGTCCCGTCTCGAGTCGGGGCATGCAGCGTGCGCTTTCCTCCCGAGCTGTAGCAGCAGTGTCCGCTTCCCTTTGCGTGGATCAACGGATCTGTAGCTTTCCCTCGAGGCTTTCCCAGGAGGCTTTCCACGAGGCTTTCCCACAGGCTGTCCCTACGTGCCACCGTGGTGTGATCGTTCCTTGGGTTGAAAAGTCGAGGCAGTGCAGGGAAAACAGGTTTCCCTGGAATGGACTGAGAACATCTGGGGGACTCTGGGAATGGTGGTACGACCCTGGAGTTCCTCTCAGCCTTTCCTGTGGAGAGCGCCTGCCGGAAGCGCTTTGTGAGGAATCCCGCCCGTGACAAGGTCATGAGGAAGGAAGCTGAACATACGCAAGGCGTGCTCAGACTTCAGGGGCCCTCTGGAAATTCCTAAGCATGTACCCACAAAAAATCTGCCTGCTTTTGTGCTCTGCTTTTCCATCTTCTGACATTTTCTGGAAAAAGTCAATTCAGGGCTTTAGTCTTCTGCATTTGAAAGAGTGTTTCAATCCAAAAAACCCTCCGATGGCTTTCTAGCCTGCCTGCAGGACTCTGCAAGTGTGTTTGTTTTGAGGCTCTCTGATCGCAGGAGGCACAGGAAGCTTAAAAACATCCTAGGAATGTAGGGGCTTCCGAGGAGTCAAAATCTTAGAATAGACTGATTATAAGTTTCATTTGTTGAGTCAATGTTTGCTGCCAAATTTTCATATCCTTTATTTTTAGATATAGTTGGTATATAGAAAAACAAGTAGTAGACCTAGTATTAGCAACATTAGATCCTCGAGTTAAGTACCTTCTTTGTTATATCCCACTGCACCTTTGTTCTATCGCACTGCACCTTTGTTCTATAGAGATGTAACTTTAATGCTTTAAGGAGATGCAGATTAAAAAAAAACACTTCAGGGGAAACAAAATAACATTCATTAGGAAGAGAGCTAAAAAGTGTTAACAAGCCTCTTGGCCAGAAGATAATGTAATCACCAGAGACCTTTTGTATACAAAATGAATGTATAGAAAGATCTGCGCTGCGAACGCTACATAATTCTGTGTTACCCATTGATCTCCATGTTTTATCAAAAGTATAAAAGGCCTTCTGAACAATAAAGGATTGACCAGTTTCTCGAACTAGTCTCTCGGCCTAGTTTCTTGGACTCTGGATCCCCCATGTCTCTCTCTCTCTCTTCTTCTCTCCCCTTCCCTCTCTCTGCTCTTTACTTTAACTTCAGGCTGAATCTCCATCTGGGGCGCGGAGGCTCGCCAGGTCTACTTACTTGCCCCGGCTGTTAAGACCCGCAGGAAAGGGAGCATAAGGCGAGGCACACCTTAGATATTCAAGCGGGCGCCGTGGCCCAACGTAGATGGTGCAAATTACTTGTCTGGAATTTTAATGGCCTTCCGTGAAACCAAGCTATTCAGCCCTCTTCCTCCACTTAATCTCTTATTACACTATAGTTTCTTAACCTAATCTTACATTAATAAACAAACAAGTCTTTCCACGCCAACCCGTCCAGCCTTCGAATTCCCTGGATCCACCGGGGCTGGACCCTGGCAAGCGCCTCCACTTGAGATGCGACGGGAACACGGGGAATTCTTTCCCCACCACGCAGGAAAGGATCCTCCTCTCGAGCTAGGAGGCGGAAACGGGGCTCCTCTGGATGTGGGCGGGACTCTCGTGCTTCCTCTCGAGTGAGACGGGTATGTCAGAGAACTTCTTGAGTTGCAGCAAGGGTGTGAAGACCTTTGGAAGTTCCAGATGTTAGATGTGATTAGCCTCGAGACGCCTCAGCGGAAATGGCCTCATTTCGCCTGGAGGGGAGAACCTCCTGGATTTTCTCGAGTTGCGGCAGGTGCTCTCGACTTATGACGGGGACCTCAGGGACCCGCTCTGGTGGCCTCAGGAAAGTCCAGTCCCCATGCGAGTTGCTCGGGGCCTCTCGGATTCTCTCCCATCGATGCCGGGCCCTAGATCTTGTGTGGAGTCGGTGCTGGAACCTTAGCATTCCTCTCCAGTGCTGACATGGATCTTGGGTTCTTCTGTAGTCTCCCCAGTGGAGTCAGTCCTCGTCTCGAGTGGGGGGCATGCACATGCGCTTTCCACTCAGAGCTGTAGGCAGCAGTGTCTACGCTTCCCTTCGCGTGATCAAGGATCTGTGGCTTTCCCATCGAGGCTTTCCCACGAGCTTTCCCACAAGGGCTGTCCCACGTGCCACCGTGGTGTGAGTCCGATCTTCGCTTGAAAGTCGAGGCAGTGCAGGGAAAGACAGGTTTCCCTGGAATGGACTGAGACATCTGGGGACTCTGGAATGGTGGCAACGACCCTGGAGTTCCTCTCGCCTTCCTGTGGAGAGCGCCTCCTCTTGAGATACGAGGGAACGCCGAGGAATTCTTTCCCGACCACGCAGGGAAAGGATCCCTCCTCTCGAGCTAGGAGGCGGAAACGGGGCTCCTCTGGATGTGGGCGGGACTCTCGTGCTTCCTCTCGAGTCGGAGATCGGGTATGTCGGGGAACTTCTTGAGTTGCAGCAAGGGTGTGAAAGATCGCCTTTGGGAAGTTCCAGAGGTTAGGTGTGATTAGCCTCCGAGACGCCTCAGCGGAAATGGGCCTCATTTCGCCTGGAGGGGAGAACCTCCTGGATTGTTCTCGAGTTGCGGCAGGTGGCTCTCGACTTACGACGGGGACCTCAGGGACCCGCTCTGGTGGCCTCAGGAAAGGCCAGTCCCCATGCGAGTTGCTCGGGGCCTCTCGGGATTCCTCTCCCGTCGAATGCCGGGGCCTAAGATCCTTGTGTGGAGTCGGTGCCGGAACCTGAGTGATTCCTCTCCAGTGCTGACATGGATCTTGGGGTACTTCTGGAGTCTCCCCAGGTGGAGTCAGTCCTCGTCTCGAGTGGGGGCATGCACGTGCGCTTTCCTCCCGAGCTGTAGCAGCAGTGTCATCGCTTCCCTTCGCGTGGATCAAGGGATCATGTGGCTTTCCCTCGAGGCTTTCCCACGAGGCTTTCCCACGAGGCTTTCCCACAGGGCTGTCCCACGTGTCACCGTGTGTGTGAGTCGATCCTCGGCTTGAAAAGTCGACGGCAGTGCAGGGAAAACAGGTTTTCCTGGAATCGGACTGAGACATCTGGGGGACTCTGGGAATGGTGGCACGACCCTGGAGTTCCTCTCGCCTTTCCTGTGGAGAGCGCCTCCTATTGAGATGCGACGGGAAGGCCGGGAATTCTTTCCCGACCACGCAGGGAAAGGAACCCTCCTCTCGAGCTAGGAGGCGGAAACGGGGCTCCTCTGGATGTGGGCGGGACTCTCGTGCTTCCTCTCGAGTGGAGACGGGTATGTCGGGGAACTTCTTGAGTTGCAGCAAGGGTGTGAAGGACCCTTTGGAAGTTCCAGAGGTTAGTGTGATTAGCCTCGAAGACGCCTCAGCGAAATGGGCCTCATCTCGCCTGGAGGGGAGAACCTCCTGGATTTTCTCGAGTTGCGGCAGGTGCTCTCGACTTACGACGGGGACCTCAGGGACCCGCTCTGGTGGCCTCAGGAAAGGCCAGTCCCCATGCGAGTTGCTCGGGGCCTCTCCGGGATTCCTCTCCCGATCGATGCTGGGGCCTAAGACCTTGTGTGGAGTCAGTGCCGGAACCTGAGGATTCCTCTCCAGTGCTGACATGGATCTTGGGGTACTTCTGGAGTCTCCCCAGGGGAGTCAGTCCTCGTCTCGAGTGGGGGCATGCACGTGCGCTTTCCTCCCGAGCTGTAGCAGCAGTGTCACGCTTCCCTTCGCAGTGGATCAAGGGATCTGTGGCTTTCCCTCGAGGCTTTCCAGAGGCTTTCCACGAGGCTTTCCCACAGGGCTGTCCCACGTGCCACCGTGGTGTGAGTCGATCCTCGACTTGAAAGTCGAGGCAGTGCAGGGAAAACAGGTTTTCCCTGGAATGGACTGAGACTATCTGGGGGACTCTGGGAATGGTGGCATGACCCTGGAGTTCCTCTCGCCTTTCCTGTGGAGAGCGCCTCCTCTTGAGATGCGACGGAACGCCGGGAATTCTTTCCCGACCACGCAGGGAAAGGATCCCTCCTCTCGAGCTAGGAGGCGGAAACGGGGCTCCTCTGGATGTGGGCGGGACTCTCGTGCTTCCTCTCGAGTGGAGACGGGTATGTCGGGGAACTTCTTGAGTTGCAGCAAGGGTGTGAAGGACCCTTTGGAAGTTCCAGAGGTTAGGTGTGATTAGCCTCGAGACGCCTCAGCGGAAATGGGCCTCATCTCGCCTGGAGGGGAGAACCTCCTGGATTTTCTCGAGTTGCGGCAGGTGCTCTCGACTTACGACGGGGACCTCAGGGACCCGCTCTGGTGGCCTCAGGAAAGGCCAGTCCCCATGCGAGTTGCTCGGGGCCTCTCGGGATTCCTCTCCCGTCGATGCCGGGGCCTAAGATCTTGTGTGGAGTCGGTGCCGGAACCTGAGGATTCCTCTCCAGTGCTGACATGGATCTTGGGGTACTTCTGGTAGTCTCCCCAGTGGGAGTCAGTCCTCGTCTCGAGTGGGGGCATGCACATGCGCTTTCCCTCCGAGCTGTAGCAGCAGTGTCACGCTTCCCTTCGCGTGGATCAAGGGATCTGTGGCTTTCCTCGAGGCTTTCCCACGAGGCTTTCCCACAGGGCTGTCCCACGTGCCACCGTGGTGTGAGTCGATCCTCGGCTTGAAAGTCGAGGCAGTGCAGGGAAAACAGGTTTCCCTGGAATGGACTGAGACATCTGGGGGACTCTGGGAATGGTGGCACGACCCTGGAGTTCCTCTCGCCTTTCCTGTGGAGAGCGCCTCCTCTTGAGATGCGACGGGAACGCCGGGAATTCTTTCCCGACCACGCAGGGAAAGGATCCCTCCTCTCGAGCTAGGAGGCGGAAACGGGGCTCCTCTGGATGTGGGCGGGACTCTCGTGCTTCCTCTCGAGTGGAGACGGGATATGTCGAGGAACTTCTTGAGTTGCAGCAAGGGTGTGAAGGACCCTTTGGAAGTTCCAGATGTTAGATGTGATTAGCCTCGAGACGCCTCAGCGGAAATGGGCCTCATCTCGCCTGGAGGGGAGAACCTCCTGGATTTTCTCGAGTTGCGGCAGGTGCTCTCGACTTACGACTGGGGACCTCAGGGACCCGCTCTGGTGGCCTCAGGAAAGGCCAGTCCCCATGCGAGTTGCTCGGGGCCTCTCGGGATTCCTCTCCCGTCGATGCCGGGGCCTAAGACCTTGTGTGGAGTCGGTGCCGGAACCTGAGGATTCCTCTCCAGTGCTGACATGGATCTTGGGGTACTTCTGGAGTCTCCCCAGGGGAGTCAGTCCTCGTCTCGAGTGGGGGCATGCACGTGCGCTTTCCTCCCGAGCTGTAGCAGCAGTGTCACGCTTCCCTTCGCGTGGATCAAGGGATCTGTCGGCTTTCCCTCGAGGCTTTCCCACGAGGCTTTCCCACAGGACTGTCCCACGTGCCACCGTGGTGTGAGTCGATCCTCGGCTTGAAAGTCGAGGCAGTGCAGGGAAAACAGGTTTCCCTGGAATGGACTGAGACATCTGGGGGACTCTGGGAATGGTGGCATCGACCCTGGAGTTCCTCTCGCCTTTCCTGTGGAGAGCGCCTCCTCTTGAGATGCGACGGGAACGCCGGGAATTCTTTCCCGAACACGCAGCGAAAGGATCCCTCCTCTCGAGCTAGGAGGCGGAAACGGGGCTCCTCTGGATGTGGGCGGGACTCTCGTGCTTCCTCTCGAGTGGAGACGGGTATGTCGGGGAACTTCTTGAGTTGCAGCAAGGGTGTGAAGGACCCTTTGGAAGTTCCAGAGTTAGGTGTGATTAGCCTCGAGACGCCTCAGCGGAAATGGGCCTCATCTCGCCTGGAGGGGAGAACCTCCTGGATTTTCTCGAGTTGCGGCAGGTGCTCTCCGACTTACGACGGGGACCTCAGGGACCTGCTCTGGTGGCCTCATGAAAGGCCAGTCCCCATGGGAGTTGCTCGGGGGCCTCTCGGGATTCCTCTTCCCTCGATGCCGGGGCCTAAGATCTTGTGTGGAGTTGGTGCTGGAACCTGAGGATTCCTCTCCAGTGCTGACATGGATCTTGGGGTACTTCTGGAGTCTCCCAGGGGAGTCAGTCCTCGTCTCGAGTGGGGGCATGCACGTGCGCTCCCGAGCTGTAGCAGGAGTGTCACGCTTCCCTTCTTGTGGATCTAGGGTTCAGGGGTTTACCTCGAGGCTTTCCCATGAGGCTTTCCCACGAGGCTTTCCCACAGGGATGTCTCACGTGCCACCATTGTATGAGTCGATCCTCGGCTTGAAAGTCGAGGCAGTGCAGGGAAAACTGGTTTTCCTGGCTTGGACTGAGCATCTGGGGGACTCTGGGAATGGTGGCACGACCCTGGAGTTCCTCTCGCCTTTCCTGTGGAGAGCGCCTCCTCTTGAGATGCGACGGGAACGCCAGGAATACTTACCCGACCACGTATGGAAAGGATCCCTCCTCTGGAACTATGAGGCGGAAACGGGGCTCCTCTGGATGTGGGCGGGACTCTCGTGCTTCCTCTCGAGGGGAAACGGGTATGTCGAGGAACTTCTTGAGTTGCAGCAAGGGTGTGAAAGACGCTTTGGAAGTTCCAGAGGTTAGGTGTGATTAGTCTCGAGACGCCTCAGCACAAATGGGCCTCATGTCGCCTGAAGGGGAGAACCTCCTGAATTTTCTCGAGTTGCGGCAGGTGCTGTGGACTTAAGACGGGGTCCTCAGGGACCCGCTCTGGTGGCCTCAGGAAAGGCCAGTCACCATGCGAGTTGCTCGGGGGCCTCTCGGGATTCCTCTCCCGTCGATGCCGGCGCCTTATACCTTGTGTGGAGTCGGTGCCGGAACCTGAGAAAACCTCTCCAGTGCTTACATGGACCTTGGGGTACTTCTGGAGTCTCCCAGGTGAGTCAGTCCTCGTCTCTAGTGGATGCATGCACGTGCAATTTCCTCCAGAGCTGTAGCATCAGTGTCACCCTTCCCTTCGCGTGGATCCAGGAATCTGTGGCTTTCCGTGGAGGCTTTCTCACGAGGCTTTGCCACGAGGCTTTCCCACGACGTTTACCCACTGGGCTGTCTCACGTGCCACCGTGTTGTGAGTCGTCCTTGGCTTGAAAGTCGAGGCAGTGCTGGGAAACTGGTTTCCCTGTTATGGACTGAGCATCTGGGGGACTCTGGGAATGGTGGCACGACCCTGGAGTTCCTCTCGCCTTTCCTGTGGAGAGCGCCTCCTCTTGAGATTCGACGGGAACACCGGGAATTCTTTCCCGACCACGCAGGGAAAGGATCCCTCCTCTCGAGCTAGGAGGCAGAAACGGGGCTCCTCTGGATGTGCCCGGGACTCTCGTGCTTCCTCTCGAGTGGAGACGGGTATGTCGGGGAACTTCTTGAGTTGCAGCAAGGGTGTGAAGGACCCTTTGGAAGTTCCAGATGTTAGGTGTGATTAGCCTCGAGACGCCCTCAGCGGAAAATGGGCCTCATCTCGCCTGGAGGGGAGAACCTCCTGGATTTTCTCGAGTTGCGGCAGGTGCTCTCCACTTACGACGGGGACCTCAGGGACCTGCTCTGGTGGCCTCAGGAAAGGCCAATCCCCATGCGAGTTGCTCAGGGGCCTCTCGGGATTCCTCTCCCGTCGATGCCGGGGCGTAAGACCATGTGTGGGGTTGGTGTCAGAACCTGAGGGTTCCTCTCCAGTGCTGACATGGATCTTGGGGTACTTCTGGAGTCTCCCCAGGGGACTCAGTCCTCGTCTCGAGTGGGGGCATGCATCGTGCTCTTTCCTCCCGAGCTGTAGCAGCAGTGTCACGCTTCCCTTCGCGTGGATCAAGGCATCAGGTGCTTTCCCTCGAGGCTTTCCCACGAGGCTTTCCCACAAGGCTTTCCCACAGGACTGTCCCACGTGCCACCGTGGTGTGAGTCGATCCACGGCTTGAAAGTCGAGGCAGTCTAGGGAAAACAGGTTTCCCTGGAATGGACTGAGACATCTGGGGGACTCTGCGAATGTGGCACGACCCTGGAGTTCCTCTCGCCTTTCCTGTGGAGAGCGCCTCCTCTTGACTTGCGACGGGAATGCCGGGAATTCTATCCCGAACACGCCGGGAAAGGATCCCTCCTCTCGAGCTAGGAGGCGGAAACGGGGCTCCTCTGGATGTGGGCGGGACTCTCGTGCTTCCTCTCGAGTGGAGACGGGTATGTCAGGGAACTTCTTGAGTTGCAGCAAGGGTATGAAGGACCCTTTGGAAGTTCCAGAGGTTAGATGTGATTAGCCTCAAGACGCCTCAGCGGAAATGGGCCTCATCTCGCCTGGAGGGGAGAACCTCCTGGATTTTCTCGAGTTGCGGCAGGTGCTCTCGACTTACGACGGGAACCTAAGGGACAGGCTCTGGTGGCCTCGGGACAGGCCAGTCGCCATGCGAGTTGCTCGGGAGCCTCTCGGGATTCCTCTCCCGTCGATGCCGGGGCCTAAGACCTCGTGTGGAGTCGGTGCCGGAACCTGAGGATTCCTCTCCAGTGCTGACATGGATCTTGGGGTACTTCTGGAGTCTCCCCAGGGGAGTCAGTCCTCGTCTCGAGTGGGGGCATGCAAGTGCGCTTTCCTCAAGAGCTGTAGCAGCAGTGTCACGCTTCCCTTCGCGTGCATCAAGGGATATGTGACTTTCCCTCGAGGCTATCCCAGGAGGCTTTCCCATGAGGCTTTCCCACAGGGCTGTCCCACGTGCCACCGTTGTGTGAGTCGATCCTCGGCTTGAAAATCGACGCAGTGCAGGGAAAACAGGTTTCCCTGTAATGGACTGAGATATCTGGGGGATTCTGGGAATGGTGGCACGACCCTGGAGTTCCTCTCGCCTTTCCTGTGGAGAGCGCCTCCTCTTGAGATTCGACGGGAACACCGGGAATTCTTTCCCGACCACGCAGGGAAAGGATCCCTCCTCTCGAGCTAGGAGGCAGAAACGGGGCTCCTCTGGATGTGCCCGGGACTCTCGTGCTTCCTTTCGAGTGGAGACGGGTATGTCGGGGAACTTCTTGAGTTGCAGCAAGGGTGTGAAGGACCCTTTGGAAGTTCCAGATGTTAGATGTGTTTAGCCTCAAGATGCCTCAGCGGAAATGGGCCTCATCTCGCCTGGAGGGGAGAACCTCCTGGATTTTTTCGAGTTGCGGCAGCTGCTCTCGACGTACGACGGGGACCTCAGGGACCCGCTCTGGTGGCCTCAGGAAAGGCCAGTCCCCATGCCGAGTTGCTCGCGGGCCTCTCGGGATTCCTCTCCCCTCAATGCCGGGGCGTAAGACCTTGTGAGGAGTCGGTTCCGGAACCTGAGGATTCCTCTCCAGTGCCCACATGGATCTTGGGGTACTTCTGGAGTCTCCCCAGGGGAGTCAGTCCTCGTCTCGATTGGGGGCATGCACGAGCGCTTTCCTCCCAAGCAGTAGCAGCAGTGTCACGCTTCCCTTCGCGTGGATCAAGGGATCTGTGGCTTTCCCACGAGGCTTTCCCACAGGGCTGTCCCACGTGCCACCGTGGTGTGAGTCGATCCTCGGCTTGAAAGTCGAGGCAGTGCAGGGAAAACAGGTTTCCCTGGAATGGACTGAGATATCTGGGGGACTCTGGGAATGGTGGCACGACCCTGGAGTTCCTCTCGCCTTTCCTGTGGAGAGCGCCTCCTATTGAGATGAGACGGGAACGCGGGGAATTCTTTCCCAACCACGCAGGGAAAGGATCCCTCCTCTGGAGCTAGGAGGCGGAAAACGGGTCTCCTCTGGATGTGGGCAGGACTCTCGTGCTTCCTCGAGTGGAGACGGGAATGTCGGGGAACTTCATGAGTTGCAGCAAGGGTGTGAAGGACCCTTTGGAAGTTCCAGATGTTAGATGTGATTAGCCTCCAGATGCCTCAGCGGAAATGGGCCTCATCTTGCCTCTACGGTAGAACCTCCTGCATTTTCTCGAGTTGCGGCAGGTGCTCTCGACTTACGACAGGGACCTCAGGGACCCGCTCTGGTGGCCTCAAGAAAGGCCAGTCCCCATGCGAGTTGCTCGGGGGCCTCTCGGGATTCCTCTCCCGTCGATGCCGGAGCCTAAGACCTTGCTTGGAGTCGGTGCCGGAACGTGAGGATTCCTCTCCAGTGCTGACATGGATCTTGGGCTACTTCTGGAGTCTCCCCAGGGGAGGCAGTCCTCGTCTCGAGTGGGGGCATGCACGTGCGCATTACTCCCGAGCTGTAGCAGCAGTGTCACGCTTCCCTTCGCGTGGATCAAGGGATCTGCGGCTTTCCCTCGAGGCTTTCCCACGAGGCTTTCCCACAGGGCTGTCCCACGTGCCACCGTGATGTGAGTGGATCCTCGGCTTGAAAGTCGAGGCAGTGCAGGGAAAACAGGTTTCCCTGGAATGGACTGAGACATCTGGGGGACTCTGGGAATGGTAGCATGACCCTGGAGTTACTCTCGCCTTTCCTGTGGAGAGCGCCTCCTCTTGAGATGCGACGGGAACGCCGGGAATTCTTTCCCGACCACGCAGCGAAAGGATCCCACCTCTGGAGCTAGGAGGCGGAAACGGGGCTCCTCTGGATGTGGGCGGGACTCTCGTGCTTCCTCTCGAGTGGAGACGGGTATGTTGGGGGAACTTCTTGAGTTGCAGCAAGGGTGTGAAGGACCCTTTGGAAGTTCCAGAGCTTAGGTGTGATTAGCCTCGAGACGCCTCAGCGGAAATGGGCCTCATCTCACCTGGAGGGAGAACCTCCTGAATTTTCTCAAGTTGCGGCAGGTGCTCTCGACTTACGAAGGGAACCTGATGGACCCGCGCTGGTGGCCTCATGAAAGGCCAGTCCCCATGGGAGTTGCTCGGGGGCCTCTCGGGATTCCTCTTCCCTCGATGCCGGGGCCTAAGATCTTGTGTGGAGTCGGTGCTGGAACCTGAGGATTCCTCTCCAGTGCTGACATGGATCTTGGGGTACTTCTGGAGTCTCCCAGGGGAGTCAGTCCTCGTCTCGAGTGGGGGCATGCACGTGCGCTTCCCGAGCTGTAGCAGGAGTGTCACGCTTCCCTTCTTGCGTGGATCAAGGGTTCAGGGTTTACCTCGAGGCTCCATGAGGCTTTTCCCACGAGGCTTTTCCCACAGGGCTGTCTCACGTGCCACCGTTGTATGAGTGCGATCCTCGGCTTGAAAGTCGAGGCAGTGCAGGGAAAACTAGGTTTCCCTGGACTTGGACTGAGCATATCTGGGGGACTCTGGGAATGGTGGCACGACCCTGGAGTTCCTCTCGCCTTTCCTGTGGAGAGCGCCTCCTCTTGAGATGCGACGGGAACGCCAGGAATACTTACCCGACACGTATGGAAAGGATCCCTCCTCTGGAACTATGAGGCGGAAACGGGCTCCTCTGATGTGGGCGGACTCTCTCGTGCTTCCTCTCGAGGGGAAACGGGTATATCGAGGAACTTCTTGAGTTGCAGCAAGGGTGTGAAAGACGCTTTGGAAGTTCCAGAGGTTAGGTGTGATTAGTCTCGAGACGCCTCAGCACAAATGGGCCTCATGTCGCCTGAAGGGGAGAACCTCCTGAATTTTCTCGAGTTGCGGCAGGTGCTGTGGACTTAAGACGGGGTCCTCAGGGACCCGCTCTGGTGGCCTCAGGAAAGGCCAGTCACCATGCGAGTTGCTCGGGGGCCTCTCGGGATTCCTCTCCCGTCGATGCCGGCGCCTTATACCTTGTGTGGAGTCGGTGCGGAACCTGAGAAAACCTCTCCAGTGCTTACATGGACCTTGGGTACTTCTGGAGTCTCCCAGGTGAGTCAGTCCTCGTCTCTAGTGGATGCATGCACGTGCAATTTCCTCCAGAGCTGTAGCATCAGTGTCACCCTTCCCTTCGCGTGGATCCAGGAATCTGTGGCTTTCCGTGGAGGCTTTCTCACGAGCTTTGCCACGAGGCTTTCCCACGACGTTTACCCACTGGCTGTCTCACGTGCCACCGTGTTGTGAGTCGTCCTTGGCTTGAAAGTCGAGAGCAGTGCTGCTGGAAACTGGTTTCCCTGTTATGGACTGAGCATCTGGGGGACTCTGGGAATGGTGGCACGACCCTGGAGTTCCTCTCGCCTTTCCTGTGGGAGAGCGCCTCCTCTTGAGATGCGACGGAACGCCGGAATTCTTTCCCGACCACGCAGGAAAGGATCCCTCTCTCGAGCTAGGAGAAAAATGCAGGAGGTTCTACCTAGAGGCAAGATGGAGGCCCATTTCCGGCTGAGCGCATCTGGAGGCTAACCACATCTAACATCTAGTGAACTTCCGAAAGGGGTTCCTTTCACGACCCTTGGCTCAACTCATGGAAGCTCACGCCGATCATTCCGCGTCTCCACTCGAGAAGCACGGAGAGTCGTCTGGCCCACATCGCAGAGGAAGGACCGTCCGTCTTCGCCCTCCCATAGCCTCCAGTAGGTAGGGATGCCTTATCGCCTGCGTGGTTGGAAGAATTCCCGCGTTTCCGCGTTGCGTCGCATCTCCAATAGAGCAGGCGCTCTTCCACAGGAAAGGCGAGAGAAACTCCAGGGGTTCGTCGCCACGCCATTCCCAGAGTCCCCCAAAGTATATCTTCAGTCCATTCAGGGAAACCTGTTTTCCCATGCACTGCGCTCGGACTTTAAGAGATCGCCTCGCCGACAGATACTCACAACGGGTGGCAGGATGTGGACCAGCCCTGGTGGGAAAGCCTCGTGGAAAGCCCCGAGACTCTCCTTGATCCACGCGAAGGGGAGAGCGATGACACTTTGCTGCTACTGGCTCGGCGGAGGGAAAGCGCTCGTGCATGCCCCAATCGAAGAGAAGGACTTGAACTCCCCTGGGGGAGACTCCAGAAGTTCCAAGACACATGTGGGCACTAGCGAGAGGAATCCCTCAGGTTCCGGAAGCCGACATCGCTCATCAAGGTCTTACGCCCCGGCTCTTTTGAGCAGAGGAGAGGAATCCCGAGAGGTCCTGCGAGCAACTCGATGCGGACTGCCTTTCCTGAGGCCCCAGAAGCGGGTCCCTGAGGTCCCCCGTCGTAAGTCCGAGAGCAGTGCCGGCAACTCCGAAAAAAATCCACGGAGGTTCTCACCTCCAGGCGAGATGAGGCCTCATTCCGCTGAGGCTCTGCGTCTTGAGGCTAAAACACAATTATACATCTGGAAGCTTCAAGGTTCCTTACACCCCTTGCTGCAAACTCAAGAAGTTCAGCCCGACATAACCCGTCTTCCACTCGAGAGGAAGCACGAGAGTTTCCCGGGGCACATCCAGAGGAGGCTCCGTTTCTGCCT
>NW_017215895.1:0-13577 GCF_001704415.2 Capra hircus
AAACAGTTTTTCTGGAATGGACTGAGACATCCAGGGGCTCTGGGAATGGTGGCACGACCCTGGAGTTCCTCTCCGCTTTCCTGTGGAGAGCACCTCCTCTTGAGATGCAACGGGAACGCCGGAATTCTTTCCCGACCACGGGGAAAGGATCCCTCCCCTCGAGCTAGGAGGCGGAAACGGGGCTCCTCTGGATGTGGGCGGGACTCTCGTGCTTCCTCTCGAGTGGAGACGGGTATGTCGGGAACTTCTTGAGTTGCAGCAAGGGTGTGAAGGACGCCTTTGGAAGTTCCAGAGTTAAGTGTGATTAGCTCTAGTTGCCTCAGCGGAAATGGGCTCATCTCGCCTGGAGGGGAGAACCTCCTGGATTTTCTCGAGTTGCGGCAGGTGCTCTCGACTTACGACGGGGACCTCAGGGACCGCTCTGGTGGCCTCAGGAAAGGCCAGTCCCCATGCGAGTTGCTCGGGCCTCTCGGGATTCCTCTCCGTCGATGCTGGGCCTAAGACCTTGTGTGGAGTCAGTGCCGGAACCTGAGGATTCTCTCCAGTGCAGACATGGATCTTAGGGTACTTCTGGAGTCTCCCCAGGGAGTCAGTCCTCGTCTCGAGTGGGGCATGCACGTGCGCTTTCCTCCCGAGCTGTAGCAGCAGTGTCGTGCTTCCCTTCGGCGTGGATCAAGGGATCTGTGTCTTTCCCTCGAGGCTTTCCCACGAGGCTTTCCCACAGGCTTCGCCACGGTGCCGCCAGTGGATGTGAGTCGATCTCGGCTTGAAAGTCGAGGCAGTGCAGGGAAAACAGTTTCCCTGGAATGGACTGAGACATCCAGGGACTCTGGGAATGGTGGCCGACCTGGAGTTCCTCTTCGCCTTTCCTGTGGAGGCCCTCCTCTTGAGATGGACGGGAACCGGGAATTCTTTCCCGACCACGCAGGGAAAGGATCCTCTCCCTCGAGCTAGGAGGCGGAAAGGGGCTCCTCTGGATGTGGGCGGGACTCTCGTGCTTCCTCTCGAGTGGAGACGGGTATGTCGGGGAACTTCTTGAGTTGCAGGCAAGGGTGTGAAGGACCTTTGGAAGTTCCAGAGGTTAGGTGTGATTAGCCTCGAGAACCTCAGCGGAAATGGCCTCATCTCGCCTGGAGGGAGAACCTCCTGGATTTTCTCGAGTTGCGGCAGGTGCTCTCGACTTACGACGGGGACCTCAGGGACGCGTCTGGTGGCCTCAGGAAAGGCCAGTCCCCATGCGAGTTGCTCGGGGCCTCTCGGGATTCCTCTCCCGTCGATGCGGGGCCTAAGACTTGTGTGGAGTCGGTGCCGGAACTGAGGATTCCTCTCCAGTGCTGACATGGATCTTGGGGTACTTCTGGAGTCTCCCCAGGGAGTCAGTCCTCGTCTCGAGTGGGGGCATGCACGTGCGCTTTCCTCCCGAGCTGTAGCAGCAGTGTCACGCTTCCCTTCGCGTGGATCAAGGGATCTGTGGCTTTCCCTCGAGGCTTTCCACGAGGCTTCACAGGCTTTCCACAGGGCTGTCCACGTGCCACGTGGTGTGAGTCATCCTCGGCTTGAAAGTCGAGGCAGTGCAGGGAAAACAGGTTTCCCTGGAATGGACTGAGACATCTGGGGACTCTGGAATGGTGGCACGACCCTGGAGTTCCTCTCGCCTTTCCTGTGGAGAGGCCTCCTCTTGAGATGGACGGGAACGCCGAATTCTTTCCCGACCACGCAGGGAAAGGATACCTCCTCTCGAGCTAGGAGCGGAACGGGGCTCTCTGGATGTGGGCGGGACCTCGTGTTCCTTGAGTGAGACGGGTATGTCGGGGAACTTCTTGAGTTGCAGCAAGGTGTGAAGGACGCTTTGGAAGTTCCAGAGTTAGGTGTGATTAGCCTCGAGATGCCTCAGCGGAAATGGGCCTCATCTCGCCTGGAGTGGAGAACCTCCTGGATTTTCTCGAGTTGCGGCAGGTGCTCTCGACTTACGACGGGGACCTCAGGGACCCGCTCTGGTGGCCTCAGGAAAGGCCAGTCCCATGCGAGTTGCTCGGGGCCTCTCGGATTCCTCTCCGTCGATGCCGGGCTAAGACCTTGTGTGGAGTCGGTGCGGAACCTGAGATTCCTCTCCAGTGCTGACATGGATCTTGGGGTACTTCTGGAGTCTCCCCAGGAGTCAGTCCTCGTCTCGATGGGGCATGCACGTGCGCTTTCCTCCGAGCTGTAGCAGCAGTGTCACGCTTCCCTTCGCGTGATCAAGGGATCTGTGGCTTTCCCTCGAGGCTTTCCCACGAGGCTTTCCCACAGGCTGTCCCACGTGCCACCGTGTGTGAGTCGATCTCGGCTTGAAAGTCGAGGCAGTGCAGGGAAACAGGTTTCCCTGGAATGGACTGAGACATCTGGGGGACTCTGGAATGGGGCACGACCTGGAGTTCCTCTCGCCTTTCCTGTGGAGAGCGCCTCCTCTTGAGATGCGACGGGAACGCTGGAATTCTTTCCGACCACGCAGGGAAAGGATCCTCCTCTCGAGCTAGAGGCGGAAACGGGGCCCTCTGGATGTGGGCGGACTCTCGGCTTCCTCTTGAGTGGAGACGGGTATGTCGGGGAACTTCTTGAGTTGCAGCAAGGGTGTGAAGGACCCTTTGGAAGTTCCAGAGTTAAGTGTGATTAGCCTTGAGATGCCTCAGCGGAAATGGCCTCATCTCGCCTGGAGGGGAGAACCTCCTGGATTTTCTCGAGTTGCGGCAGGTGCTCTCGACTTATGACGGGGACCTCAGGGACCCGCTCTGGTGGCCTCAGGAAAGGCCAGTCCCATGCGAGTTGCTCGGGGCCTCTCGGGATTCCTCTCCCGTCGATGCCGGGGCTAAGACTTGTGTGGAGTCAGTGCCGAACCTGAGGATTCCTCTCCAGTGCTGACATGGATCTTGGGTACTTCTGGAGTCTCCCCAGGGAGTCAGTCCTCGTCTCGAGTGGGGCATGCACGTGCGCTTTCCTCCCGAGCTGTAGCAGCAGTGTCACGCTTCCCTTCACGTGGATCAAGGGATCTGTGTCTTTCCCTCGAGGCTTTCCCACGAGGCTTTCCCACAGGGATGTCCCACGTGCCACCGTTGTGTGAGTCGATCCGTGGCTTGAAAGTCGAAGCAGTGCAGGGAAAACAGGTTTCCCTGGAATGGACTGAGACATCTGGGGACTTTGGGAATATGGCACGACCCTGGAGTTCCTCTCGCCTTTCCTGTTATAGCGCCTCCATTGAGTTGCGATGGAACACGGGAATTCTTTCCCGACCACGCAGGTATAGGATCCCTCCTCTCGAGCTAGAGGAGGAAACGGGCTCCTCTGGATGTGCGGGAACTCTCGTGCTTCCTCTCGAGTAGAACGGGTATATCGGGGAACTTCTTGAGTTGCAGCAAGGGTGTGAAGGACCCTTTGGAAGTTCCAGAGGTAAGGTGTGATTAGCCTAGAGATACCTCAGCGGAAATGGGCCTCATGTCGCCTGGAGGGAGAACCTCCTGGATTTTCTCGAGTTGCGGCAGGTGCTCTCGACTTACAACGGGGACCTCAGGGACCCATTCTGGTGGCCTCAGGAAAGGCCAGTCCCCATGCGAGTTGCTCGGGGCCTCTCGGGATTCCTCTCCCGTCGATGCCGGGCCTAAGACCTTGTGTGGAGTCAGTGCCGGAACCTGAGGATTCCTCTCCAGTGCCGACATGGATCTTCGGGGACTTCTGTTGTCTCCCAGAGGCGTAAGTCCTCGTCTCGAGAGGGGCATGCACGTGCGCTTTCCTCCCGAGCTGTAGCAGCAGTGTCACGCTTCCCTTTTCGTGGATCAAGGGATCTGTGTCTTTCCTCGAGGCTTTCCCACGAGGCTTGCCCACGAGGCTTGCCCACAGGGATGTCCCACGTGCCACCGTTGTGTGAGTCGATCCTCGCTTGAAAGTCGAGGCAGTGCAGGGAAAACAGGTTTCCCTGGAATGGACTGAGACATCTGGGGACTTTGGGAATATGGCACGACCTGGAGTTCCTCTCGCCTTTCCTGTGGAGAGCGCCTCCTCTTGAGATGTGACAGGAATGCCAGGAATTCTTTCCCGCCCACGCCGGGAAAGGATCCCTCCTCTCGAGCTAGGAGGCGGAAACGGGGCTCCTCTGGATGTGGGCGGCACTCTCGTGCTTCCTCTCGAGTGGAGACGGGAATGTCTGGGAACTTCTTGAGTTGCAGCAAGGGTGTGAAGGACCCTTTGGAAGTTCCAGATGTTAGATGTGATTAGCCTTGAGATGCCTCAGCGGAAATGGGCCTCATCTCGCCTGGAGGGGAGAACCTCCTGGATTTCCTCGAGTTGCGGCAGGTGCTCTCGACTTACGACGGGATCCTCAGGGACCCGCTCTGGTGGCCTCAGGAAAGGCCAGTCCCATGCGAGTTGCTCGGGGCCTCTCGGATTTCCTCTCCCGTCGATTCCAGCGCCTAAGATCTTGTGTGGAGATGCTGCCGGAACCTGAGTATTCCTCTCCAGTGCAGAAATGGACCTTGGTGTATTTCTGGAGTCTCCCCAGGGGAGTCATTCTTCGTCTCAGGTGGGGCATGCACCTGCGCTTTCCTCCCGAGCTGAAGCAGCAGTGTCACGCTTCCTTCGCTTGGATCAATGGATCTGTGGTTTCACTCGAGGTTTCCCACAAAGCTTTCCTACGAGGATTTCCCGCAGGGCTGTCCCACGTGCCACCGTGTGTGAGTCGATCCTCGGCTTGAAAGTCGAGGCAGTGCAGGGAAAACAGGTTTCCCTGGAATGGACTGAGACATCTGGGGGACTCTCGGAATGGTGGCACGACCCTGGAGTTCCTCTCGCCTTTCCTGTGGAGAGCGCCTCCTCTTGAGATGCGACGGAACGCCGGGAATTCTTTCCCGACCACGCAGGGAAAGGATCCCTCCTCTCGAGCTAGGAGGCGGAAATGGGGCTCCTCTTTATGTGGGCGGACTCTCGTGCTTCCTCTCGAGTGGAGACGGGTATGTCGGGGAACTTCTTGAGTTGCAGCAAGGGTGTGAAGGACCCTTTGGAAGTTCCAGAGGTTAGGTGTGATTAGCCTCGAGACGCCTCAGGGAAATTGGCCTCATCTCGCCTGGAGGGGAGAACCTCCTGGATTTTCTCGAGTTGCGGCATGTGCTCTCGACTTACGACGGGGACCTCAGGGACCCGCTCTGGTGGCCTCAGGAAAGGCCAGTCCCCATGCGAGTTGCTCTTGGGCCTCTCAGGATTCCTCTCCCTGTCGATGCTGGGCCTAAGACCTTGTGTGGAGTCAGCGCCGGAACCTTAGGATTCCTCTCCAGTGCTGACATGGATCTTGGGGTACTTCTGGAGTCTCCCAGGGGAGTCAGTCCTCGTCTCGATGGGGGATGCACGTGCGCTTTCCTCCCGAGCTGTAGCAGCAGTGTCAGCTTCCCTTTGCGTGGATCAAGGGTTCTGAGCTTTCCCTCGAGGCTTTCCCACGAGGCTTTCCACAGGGCTGTCCCACGTGCCACCGTGGTGTGAGTCGATCCTCGGCTTGAAAGTCGAGGCAGTGCAGGGAAAACAGGTTTCCCTGGAATGGACGGAGACATCTGGGGGACTCTGGAATGTGGCACGACCCTGGAGTTCCTCTCGCCTTCCTGTGGAGAGCGCCTCCTCTTGAGATGCGACGGGAATGCCGGAATTCTTTCCCGACCACGCAGGGAAAGGATCCCTCCTCTGAGCTAGGAGGGGAAACGGGCTCCTCTGGATGTGGGGGGACTCTCGTGCTTCCTCTCGAGTGGAGACGGGTATGTCGGGAACTTCTTGAGTTGCAGAAGGGTGTGAAGGACCCTTTGGAAGTTCCAGAGGTTAAGTGTGATTACCTCGAGACGCCTCAGCGGAAATGGGCCTCATCTCGCCTGGAGGGAGAACCTCCTGGATTTTCTCGAGTTGCGGCAGGTGCTCTCGACTTACGACGGGGACCTCAGGGACCGCTCTGGTGGCCTCAGGAAAGGCCAGTCCCCATGCGAGTTGCTCGGGGGCCTCTCGGATTCCTCTCCGTCGATGCGGGGCCTAAGACCTTGTGTGGAGTGGTGCCGAACCTGAGGATTCCTCTCCAGTGCTGACATGGATCTTGGGTACTTCTGGAGTCTCCCCAGGGGAGTCAGTCCTCGTCTCGAGTGGGGCATGCACGTGCGCTTTCCTCTCGAGCTGAAGCAGCAGTGTCGCCTTCCCTTCGCGTGGATCAAGGATCGGGCTTCCCTCGAGGCTTTCCCACGAGCTTTCCCACGAGGCTTTCCCACAGGGCTGTCCCACGTGCCACCGTGGTGTGAGTCGATCCTCGGCTTGAAAGTCGAGGCAGTGCAGGGAAAACAGGTTTCCCTGGAATGGACTGAGACATCTGGGGGACTCTGGAATGGTGCACGACCCTGGAGTTCCTCTCGCCTTTCCTGTGGAGAGCGCCTCCTCTTGAGTTGGAGGGAAACGCCGGGAATTCTTTCCCGACCACGCAGGGAAAGGATCCCTCCTCTCGAGCTTGGAGGCGGAAACAGGGCTCTTCTGGATGTGGCGGGAACTCTCGTGCTTCCTCTCGAGTGGAGACGGGTATGTCGGGAACTTCTTGATTTGCAGCAAGGGTGTGAAGGACCCTTTGGAAGTTCCAGAGGTTAGGTGTGATTAGCCTCCAGACGCCTCAGCGGAAATGGGCCTCATCTCGCCTGCAGGGGAGAACCTCCTGGATTTTCTCGAGTTGCGGCAGGTGCTCTCGACTTACGACGGGGACCTCAGGGACCCGCTCTGGTGGCCTCAGGAAAGGCCAGTCCCTTTGCGATTGCTCGGGGCCTCTCAGGATTCCTCTCCCGTCGATGCCGGGCCTAAGATCTTGTGTGGAGACGCTGCCGGAACTGAGGATTCCTCTCCAGTGCAGAAATGGATCTTGGTGTACTTCTGGAGTCTCCCCAGGGGAGTCACTCTAAGTCTCGAGTGGGGGCATGCACGTGCGCTTCCTCCCGAGCTGAAGCAGCAGTGTCACGCTTCCCTTCGCCTGGATCAAGGATCAGGGTTTTCCCTCGAGGCTTTACAACGAGGCTTTCCACGAGGCTTTCCCACAGGGCTGTCCCACGTGCCACCGTGTGTGAGTCGATCCTCGGCTTGAAAGTCGAGGCAGTGCAGGGAAAACAGGTTTCCCTGGAATGAACTGAGACATCTAGTGTACTCTGGGAATGGTGGCACGCCCAGGAGTTCCTCTCGCCTTTCCTGTGGAGAGCGCCTATTCTTGAGATGCGACGGGAACGCCGGGAATTCTTTCCCGACCACGCAGGTAAAGGATCCCTCCTCTCGAGCTAGGAGTCGGAAACGGGTCTCCGCTGGATGTGGGCGGGACTCTCGTGCTTCCTCTCGAGTGGAGACGGTTTGTCGGGGAACTTCTTGAGTTGCAGTAAGGGTGTGAGGAATCTTTGAAGTTCCAGATGTTAGATGTGATTAGCCTCAGACGCCTCAGCGGAAATGGGCCTCATGTCGCCTGGAGGGGAGAACCTCCTGGATTTTCTCGAGTTGCGGCAGGTGCTCTCGACTTACGATGGGGACCTCAGTGACCCGCTCTGGTGGCCTCAGGAAAGACAGTCCCCATGCGAGTTGCTCGGGGTCCTCTCGGGATTCCTCTCCCGACGATGCCGGGGCTTAAGACCTTGTGTGGAGTTGGTGCCTGAACCTGAGGATTCCTCTCCAGTGCTGACATGGATCTTGGGTACTTCTGGAGTCTCCCCAGGGGACTCAGTCCTCGTCTCGAGTGGGGGCATGCACGTGCGCTTTCCTCCCGAGCTGTAGCAGCAGTGTTGCATTTCCCTTCTCGTGGATCAAGGGATCTGTGGCTTTCCCTCGAGGCTTTCCCACGAGGTTTTCCCACGAGCCTTTCCCACAGGCTGTCCACGTGCGCCTTGTTGTGAGTCGATACTCGGCTTGAAAGTCGACGCAGTGCAGGGAAAACAGGTTTCCCTGTAATGGACTGAGACATCTGGGGACTCTGGGATGGTGACACGACCCTGAAGTTCCTCTCCCTTACCTGTGGAGAGCGCCTCCTCTTGAGATGCGTCGGAAACGCATGAATTCATTCCTACCACGCAGCGAAAAGATCGCTCCTCTCGAGCTAGGAGGCGGAAATGGGCTCCTCTGGATGTGGGCGGGACTATGGAGCTTCCTCTCTAGTGGAGACGGGTATGTCGGGAACTTCTTGAGTTGCAGCAAAAGTGTGAAGACCCTTTGGAAGTTCCAGAAGTTAGATTGATTAGCCTCGAACGCCTCAGTGGAAATGGGCCTCATCTCGCCTGGAGGGGAGAACCTCCTGGATTTTCTCGAGTTGCGACAGGTGCTCTCGACTTACGACGGGGACCTCAGGGACCCGCTCCGGTGGCCTCAGGAAAGGCAGTCCCCATGCGAGTTGCTCGGGGGCCTCTCGGATTCCTCTCCCGTGGATGCCGGGGCCTAAGATCTTGTGTGGAGTAGGTGCCGGAACCTGAGCATTCCCTCCAGTGCTGACATGGATCTCGGGGCACTTCTGGAGTCTCCCCAGGGGAGTCAGTCCTCGTCTCGAGTGGGGGCATGCACGTGCGCTTTCCTCTCGAGCTGAAGCAGCAGTGTCACGCTACCCTTCGCGTGGATCAAGGGATCTGTGGCTTTCTCAGCTTCCCAAGAGGCTTTCCCACGAGGCTTTCCCACAGGGCTTCCCACAGGTGCCACACCACGTGGTGTGAGTCGATCCTCGGCTTGAAAGTCAAGGCAGTGCAGGGAAAACAGGTTTGCCTGGAATGGACTGAGACATCTGGGGGACTCTGGGAATGGTGGCACGACCCTGGAGTTCCTCTCGCCTTTCCTGTGGAGAGCGCCTCCTCTTGAGATGGACGGGAACGCCGGGAATTCATTCCGACCACGCAGGGAAAGATCCTCCTCTCGAGCTAGGAGTCGGAAAAGGGTCTCCTCTGGATGTGGGCGGACTCTCGTGCTTCCTCTCGAGTGGAGACGGTTGTCGGGAACTTCTTGAGTTGGCAGCAAGGGTGTGAAGGACCTTTGGAAGTTCCAGAGTTAGGTGTGATTAGCCTCCAGACGCCTCAGCGGAAATGGGCCTCATGTCGCCTGGAGGGGAGAACCTCCTGGATTTTCTCGAGTTGCAGAAGGTGCTCTCGACTTACGATGGGACCTCAGGGACCCGCTCTGTGGCCTCAGAAAGGCCAGTCCCATGCGAGTTGCTCGGGGCCTCTCGGGATTCCTCTCCGTCGATGCCGGGCCTAAGACTTGTGTGGAGTTCGTGCCGAACCTGAGGATTCCTCTCCAGTGCTGACATGGATCTTGGGGTACTTCTGGAGTCTCCCCAGGGGAGTCAGTCCTCGTCTCGAGTGGGGGCATGCACGTGCGCTTTCCTCCCGAGCTGTAGCAGCAGTGTTGCATTTCCCTTCGCGTGGATCAAGGGATCAGTGGCTTTCCCTCGAGGCTTTCCACGTGATTTTCCCACGAGCCTTTCCCACAGGGCGTCCCACGTGCCGCCTTGTTGTGAGTCGATACTCGGCTTGAAAGTCGACGCAGTGCAGGGAAAACAGGTTTCCCTGGAATGGACTGAGACTCTGGGGGACTCTGGGAATGGTGACACGACCCTGAAGTTCCTCTCCCCTTACATGTGGAGAGCGCCTCCTCTTGAGATGCGTCGGAAACGCCTGAATTCATTCCCTACCACGCAGGGAAAGGATCCCTCCTCTCGAGCTAGGAGGCGGAAACGGGGCTCCTCTGGATGTGGGCGGGAATATGGAGCTTCCTCTCTACTGGAGACGGGTATGTCGGGGAACTTCTTGAGTTGCAGCAAAAGTGTGAAAGACCCTTTGGAAGTTCCAGAAGTTAGATTGATTAGCCTCGAGACGCCTCAGTGGAAATGGGCCTCATCTCTCCTGGAGGGGAGAACCTCCTGGATTTTCTCGAGTTGCGACAGGTGCTCTCGACTCACGTCGGGGACCTCAGGGACACGCTCTGGTGGCCTCAGAAAGGCAGTCCCCATGCGAGTTGCTCGGGGGCCTCTCGGATTCCTCTCCCGTCGATGCCGGGGCCTAAGATCTTGTGTGGCATCGTGCCGGAATCTGAGTATTCCTCTTCAGTGCTGACATGCTTCTTGGGGTACTTATGGAGTCTCCCCAGGGGAGTCAGTCCTCGTCTCGAGTGGGGGCATGCACGTGCGCTTTCCTCCCGAGCTGTAGCAGCAGTGTCGAGATTCCCTTTGCGTGGATCAAGGGTTCAGGGCTTTCCCTCGAGGCTTTCCCACGAGGCTTTCCAAGAGGCTTTCCCAAGGGCTGTCCACGTCCACCGTGTGTGAGTCGTTCGATCCTCGGCTTGAAAGCAAAGAAAATGCAGGGAAAACAGGTTTCCGTGGAATGGACTGAGACATCTGGGGGACTCTGCGAATGGTGGCACCACCCTGGAGTTCCTCTCGCCTTTCCTGTGGAGAGCACCTCCTCTTGAGATGCGACGGAACCGCCGGGAATTCTTTCCCGACGACGCAGGGAAAGAATCCCTCTTCTCGAGCTGGAGTCGGAAAAAGGGCTCCTCTGGATTGGACGGGACTCTCGTGCTTCCTCTTGAGTGGAGACGGGTATGTCGGGGAACTTCTTGAGTTGCAGCAAGGGTGTGAAGGAACTTTGGAAGATCCAGAGGTTAGGTGTGATTAGCATGGGAAGCCTCAGAGGAAATGGGCCTCATCTCCCCTGGTGGGGAGAACCTCCTGCATTTTCTCTAGATGGTGCAGGTGTTCTCGCGTTACGACGGGGACCTCAGGGACCCGCTCTGGTGGCCTCAGGAAAGGCCAGTCCCCATGCGAGTTGCTCGGGGGCCTCTCGGGATTCCTCTCCCGTCGATGCCGTGGCCTAAGACCTTGTGTGGAGTCGGTGCCAGAACGTGAGGATTCCTCTCCAGTGCTGACGGGGATCTTGGGTCCTTCTGGAGTCTCCCCAGGGGAGTCAGTCGTCGTCTCGAGTGGGGGCATGCACGTGCGCTTTCCTCTCGAGCTGTAGCAGCAGTGTCAAACTTCCCTTCGGGTTGATCAAAGCAACTGTGGCTTTCCCTCGAGGCTTTCCCACGAGGCTTTCACACGAGGCTTTCCCACAGGGCTGTCCCACGTGCCACCGTGGTGTGAGTGGATCCTCGTCCTGAAAGTCGAGGCAGTGTAGGGAAACAGGTTTCCCTGGAATGAACTGAGACATCTGGGGACTCTGGGAATGGTGGCACGATCCTGGAGTTCCGCTCGGCTTTCCTGTGGAGAGTGCTCCTCTTGAGATGCGACGGGAACGCCGGGAATTATTTCCCAAACATGCAGGGAAAGGATCCCTCCTCTCGAGCTAGGAGGCGGAAACGGGGTTCCTCTAGATGTGGGCGGGACTCTCGTGCTTCCTCTCGAGTGGAGACGGGTATGTCGGCGAAATTCTTTAGTTTTAGCAAGTGTGTGAAGGACCATTTGGAAGTTCCAGAGGTTTGGTGTGATTAGCCTCGAGACGCCTCAGCGGAAATGGGCCTCATCTCGCCTGGAAGGGAGAATCTCCTGGATTTTCTCGCGTTGCGGGAGGTGCTCTCGACTTACGACGCGGACCACAGGGACCCGCTCTGGTGGCCTCAGGAAAGGCCAGTCCCCTGCGAGTTGCTCGGGGGCCACACGGGGGGCTCTCGGGTTTCCTCTCCCGTAGATGCTGGGGCCTAAAACCTTGTGTGGAGTCAGTGCCAGAACCTGAGGATTCCTCTCCAGTGCTGACATGGATCTTGGGGTACTTCTGGAGTCTCCCCAGTGGAGTCAGTCCTCGTCTCGAGTGGGGGCATGCACGTGCGCTTTCCTCCCGAGCTGTAGCAGCAGTGTCACGCTTCCCTTCGCGTGGATCAAGGGATCACGGGCTTTCCCTCGAGGCTTTCCCAGGAGGCTTTCCCACGAGGCTTTCCCGCAGGGTTGTCCCACGTGCCACCACTGTGTGAGTCGATCCTTGGCTTGAAAGTCGAGGCAGTGCAGGGAAAACAGGTTTCCCTGGAATGGACTAACACATCTGGGGGACTCTGGGAATGTGGCACGACCCTGGAGTTCCTCTCGCCATTCCTGTGGAGAGCGCCTCCACTTGAGATGCGACAGGAACGCCGGGAATTCTTTGCCGAACACGCAGGGAAAGGATCCCTCCTCTCGAGCTAGGAGGCGGAAACGGGGCTCCTCTGGATGTGGGCGGGAATCTCGTGCTTCCTCTCGAGTGGAGTCGGGTATGTCGGGGAACTTCTTGAGTTGCAGCAAGGGTGTGAAAGACCCTTTGGAAGATCCAGAGGTTAGGTGTGATTAGCCTCGAGACGCCTCAGTGGAAATGGGCCTCATCTGGCCTGGAGGGGAGAACCTCCTGGATTCTCGAGTTGCGGCAGGTGCTCTCGACTTACGACGGGGACCTCAGGGACCCGCCTCTGGTGGCCTCAGGAAAGGCCAGTCCCCTTGCGAGTTGCTCGGGGTCCTCTCGGGATTCCTCTCCTGTCGATGCCGGGGCCTAAGATCTTGTGTGGAGTCGTGCCGGAACCTGAGCATTCAACTTCAGTGCTGACATGGATCTTTGGGTACTTCTGGAGTCTCCCCAGGGGAGTCAGTCCTCGTCTCGAGTAGGGGGCATGCACGTGCGCTTTCCTCCCGAGATGTAGCAGCAGTGTCACGCTTCCCTTCGCGTGGATCAAGGGATCAGGGGCTTTCCCCCGAGGCTTTCACACAGGGCTGTCACACGTGCCACCGTGGTGTGAGTCGATCCTCGGCTTGAAAGTCGAGGCAGTGCAGGGAAAACAGGTTTCCCTGGAATGGACGGAGACATCTGGTTGACTCTGGGAATGGTGGCACGACCCTGGAGTTCCTCTCGCCTTTCCTGTGGAGAGCGCCTCCTCTTGAGATGCGACGGGAACGCCCGGGAATACTTTCCCGACCATGCAGGGAAAGGATCCCTCCTCTCTAGCTAGGAGACGGAAAACGGGGCTCCTCTGGATGTGGCCGGGACTCTCGTGCTTCCTCTCGAGTGGAGACGGGAATGTCGGGGAACTTCTGGAGTTGCAGCAAGGGTGTGAAGGACCCTATGGAAGTTCCAGAGTTTAGGTGTGAATAGCCTCGAGACGCCTCAGCGGAGATGGGCCTCATCTCGCCTGCAGGGGAGAACCTCCTGGATTTTCTCGAGTTGCAGCAGGAGCTCTCGACTTACGAAGGGGACTTCAGGGACCCACTCTGGTGGCCTCAGGAAAGGCCAGTCCCCATGCGAGTTGCTCATGGGCCTCTCGGGATTCCTCTCCCGTAGATGCTGGGGCCTAAAACCTTGTGTGGAGTCAGTGCCGGAACCTGAGGATTCCTCTCCAGTGCTGACATGGATCTTTGGGTACTTCTGGAGTCTCCCCAGGGGAGTCAGTCCTCGTCTCGAGTGGGGGCATGCACGTGGGCTCTCCTCCCGAGCTGTAGCAGGAGTGTCACGTTTCCCTTCGCGAGGATCAAGGGATCTGTGGCTTTCCCTCGAGGCTTTCCCACGAGGCTTTCCCACGAGGCTTTCCCACAGGACTCTCCCACGTGCGTGGTGTGAGTGGATCTCGTCGATCCTCGGCTTAAA
>NW_017215896.1:0-13576 GCF_001704415.2 Capra hircus
TTCTTACAAGTTTGCTGTGATGGTTCTGTGAGTTCAGGTAGGTTAGGACATTTTGTAGGAACCATGCCTCGTTTCCTATCCCTGATTCGAATAACCTACGTGTGTGCTTAGTTGCTCAGGAGTGTCTGACTGTTTGTGACCAAGGACTGTAGCCTGCAGGCTCCTCTATTCATGGGATTCTCCTGGCAAGATTATTGGAGTGGGCAGCCATTTCCTTCTCCAGGGGATACCCAGAGAACTCGGGTCTCCTATATTGCAGGAGATTCTTTACCATCTGAGCTAGCAGAGAAGCTCAAAATCTGCAGTTAAAGGCAAATCAGAAATTCCTCTTCTTCAAAGGCTAGGCTTCTGAGAGTTGGAGGGATAGAAGAATAGCAGAGGAAACGGGAGTTGTCGTAATTGTTAAAGGGAATCAGCCTCTCAGGAATTTTCCAGATCGGTTACAATCTAAAGAGGGTCAGAATTTCAAAACTCACTCAAGACAATGGCCATTCCAATTAGCCCAAATGCTTATGGGCTAATTAAATTATTTGTAATCAGAACACCTGGCTAAAATCCAGCTCTTCCACTTCCTGTGTGACATTGGGTAAATCATTCACCTCACTAAGTTTTGTTATCCATAGATGGGGATGTTATTGTTGCTTTTGTATATATAATAGAATCACTTTACCATAATCACATATGACAGGGGACAGGAAGAGGAGCAGGGCTGTGGGGAGAACGTTTATGCTATAGAGAAGACATCACAGAGCTACAGTCAAAATTGCCAGTGTTAAGGGTCAGGAGTGGAGTTTACAAGAATTGCCACCAAACTGGGCCAGTGTAGCAGAAGCTGGGAGAAGGGTTTAGCCCAGCAATTGTGTGGCGGAAAGCAGGGTGCACAGGAAGGGTAGCACATGTGTGTATACCACAAAAAATGTCCTGGTAGTCAGGCAGAGACAGTGAAGCAAAGAAAAGCTGAAGCCTGGGTAAGATGAGAAGGAGAGGAAGGAGGGTGCATATTTTTTCATTTGAACCAGCAGTCAGGAAGCAGCAGTTAGGGGCAGATGTTTTAAGATGGCAAATTGCTTATGGAAAGAGAGTTCCACCCAATGTTTTCTATTTTTCCCAATGTAAACACACACTCTTTATACACCTAAAAGTGGTTTAAGCTGACACTTGGCAAACGCTTTGGCCAACTAAACTAACTGGAAAGGCCTAGTAAAATATTCAAAGTGCAAATAAATCAATCAAGCTTTGAGTAAATAAATACAATTTATTTGAATTTGAATTTACACTCGGGAAATTACCTAAAATGGAGACAATATATTCACTACAGCTTAATCAACTGTAGTCCTTCCTCTTCACTTCTGAGCGGGATGCTAACCCCTTAGTGATTAGCACCTTCCAGCATTTTGTGAAAGCTTAGAGGACTTAAATAAATTGAGGAGGGGGGAGGGTGGGGAGAGACAAAGAGGAGGAGAAAGGAAGAGGAAACGGAGAGATTGCTCCTGGCACAGGTCTACAGACAGGATCCAGCTTCCTTGAATGGGGCACAGAGATTGCTAGGTATCTGTGCCAGAAGTGGAGAAGGGGTGACATTCAACTCCAGGAGGAGACTCAACTCCAAGAACCTACGGAGGCAGCCAAGTGTGCTGATGTTCAGGAACCAATACTTTGAGGGTACCCCACAGGTCTGTGAAAGAGCCCTTGGAGACTGCAAGAAAAAAGCTTTCCACAAGTATAATCACAGCACTTTCCAGTATAATCAGATTAGATGGTTGGATAGATTAGAGGAAGGATAACTCTATGACCTGATAATTACTGAAATACATCAGACTGTGTCAAGAAAGACTGAAACTCAATCAGTTTGATACAATGGGAAATTACACACGCAAGAATTAGCTGTTAACTGTACTACATTTGCGTCCAAGGCAAGATAAGATACAAAACTGAAATCTTCACATGTTCAACTAGGGTAAGACACATATAACTGGAGAAGGTAAGGAAAAGTTCTAAAAAGGGTTTAATCACCCTGGACTATTTTTATCCACTATATTCACTATTCTTGGACAACTCCATTGTAGCTTAAGGGTAAGAGAACTCAATTTAGCCCAATTCAAAAGCTGAACAGATTCCCTGTGTTTGATCCTTTTCAGATAAACCTATGGGTCCAGCACAAATCAAAGTGGACGTCAAGGCTCTTTTTCCTTTGGGAATTTTAACTTGCTTTACTACTGTGTCTGACACAGATATGGCTACCTCATTGCGACTATAGGCCAGCCAAATGGGAAAGGGACGGAATGAATCAAATTCCCCTTTTGATCACTCAACAGGAGGTCCACAGGCACCAGGTCTTATTCTATTAACTATCTCTGCTTCTCCAACTGCAGTCAATGATACACAGGGCCTGCTTGATGCTTGCAAGCCTCTCTCACCAAACACAGGCATTTTAACAGTTGGCTTCCTTGAGATGTGCCTGGGCTAGGTAAAAACACTCTGAGACAGTGTTCCTTCACCTTGGCTCTATGCCTGGAGTGAATGTATGCCTCTTCCTCAGCTGGGACAAGACTCCACAGCTCTTCACTGATTAAATCCCGTGTCTCGTCCAAACTCACATCGCAGCTTCTCCATCAATTTCTCCACTGTACGCTTTCAGAGCCAGGTTATCTTAGATCAGCCCAAGAGGCACTTCAGAGAGTGACATTCAAATCTGGCTATATAGTTGATACTGAGATCTTCAAGGCATGAAAACAGTGGAAAATTACGTTGCTAAAACACTCTACAGATTATATGTATAGTAGAGCTTTCGAACTTACAAGTAACATGAAATACCAAAATAGGTTGTTACTTTTCCTTTCTCTACTTCTCTCATTCTCTCTCTCTCTCACACACACGCACACATTCTTTTTACATGATAAGACAATTATATGATAAACAGGTAATAGATTTTTAAATAACATCTCAATATGAAGATCAAACAAAATTGTAGTTCCTGTATTTAAAACAAAAAAACATAAATTACCATCGCTTTCCCTATATTTGATATTATTGAATAATGCTATAATTTGATTTTTTTTTGTTTTTAATGGGCTTTTGAACTTTGACTGAAATACTTGCTTCAGACGTACTGAAAGTAGAATCAACTTTTTTTTTTTTCTTCTTTTTGACCTCCTACTTTTGGATTTGGGGGGGTGATGATTCAAAATCAGATGTGTTCAAAATAATGGATGCCACTTTCAACCCTTCCTGGTTGAAAGGGTTCCAGCGATACTTGAATAACAATTTTTGTTTCCGGAGATAATCCTTCTAGCTGCTTCGGCTTCTTAAACATTTGATGACACTGGGTCTTGTGCTCCCTTTTCTCTTTGAAAGTTAAAAACTGTAGCCGACATTTGGAACACTGGTGAAAACTCTTCCCAGTGCCCTCTATGACGACGTCTGCATGGTGTTGCAGTTTTAAAAATTTTGAGACAAAACGGGCAAAGCAAATTCTTAGTGTTACCATGGTATGCTCTGAAATGTGCATCCACATCTGCAAAAAATGATGATCTGTAACTGCAAACCTGGCATACACAGGGCATTTCCCAGGGCTTATGATTGTCTTTCATGTGCTCTAAGAGAACCTGATCTGTCTCAAAGGACAACTCACAGATTTGACAGACTGCGGAGGGCCGCTGGGGAGTGTGGACACTTTCAATGTGACACTGCAGCTGGAAGGGAGTAGGAAACTGGCGGAGGCAGTGCTGGCAGGTGGTGTGGTTTTTCCAGTTGTCACCTCTCTGCCTCTCAGGTTCCAAATGGTGCTTCATGTGATTCATAAACTTGACATTTTTTAGAACTTTCAAGCAGCTGAGGCATTTAAAGTCTGTGTGGGTCTTCGGTTCTGGCTGCCCAACTCCTATTTTGCTCTCCATAGTAGAAGTCACGAAGGAACACAATCAGATTTCCTTCTGTGGGATCACCAATCTTGTTTGGACTTGCTAAACTTGGAAAATCAGTTTTTGTCAGTCCATTTTCCCCTAAAGTCTTACAGTCTTGCAATGAACATTGTCCTTTGGAAAAGGTGTTGGACAAGGTTCTCCCATTCTGAACATGGCTTAGTGAGGTATGGGCACAGTCTGGTGTGCTTTGCTGAGTGGTCACTGTATGAAAAATACCTGAAGGGGAAAAACATAAAGAATGTTCCCCTATAATGCCATCACTGAACTTAGGCCTTTTGGGATTTCTGCTATTTGTTTCACAAGTGGAAAGTCACTTTGATACATGAGGACTTTTATTCATATCTCCTGGCAGAAACCGCTGTTTCTACTGGATGCTGCAATGAACTTGTGAAGGTAATCAAAGAAGAACATAACTCCTTTGAAAAGCTATTAGGCACTATCTGTGGTAAAATATTTTTATAATAAGCTTGAGACAAAGGTTCAATAATAATAGGACTATCTGTTGATCTTGATTCAGAGTCAGAAACTGGCAAGACAGTCTTTGCTTCTGATGTAGGAGTCACATGACTAACAGGCTGTAACTTGTGAGCATTACCTTTCCTGAAGTGACCATACTTTTTCTCCTTGAACAAGAACCTGGGGTGACTCTGTTCAGTATGTTTGAAACGACTGGTTTTGAAGTTGAGGTCATCCCAACAAAGATCACATCAGCATCTTCATTTACATGTTCCACTCCAACCAAGATCAGTGCATCATCATCATCTACTTGTTTGGTTTCTCCCTTGCTTTTCCGTAGTTCTGGCTCTTCTTCTTCTTCACGTAACATACATGGTAGTTCCATATTTTTAATACTTTTTTATTCTTAGGGGGTGCGGCCACAAGTCCCAGTGCTTCCTTTATACAAACTGCCACCTAAGTATAAACATACTACATATTAGTTAAGAACACAAAAATGGGCTATTTGATTATCTCCAAAACTCTACAGTAGTTATAAACACCCTTATCTTACAGACAAAGACACTGAGTGTCAACGAGACTCAATGACAGCTGAAAAACCTGTGACTACAAGTCTACATGGCTCTAGAATCATAGCTTTGTCCCATGTTCACTTTAATCTCTTCTATTTAAAAAAAATAAAGAAAAAAAACCCCAACACTACTGATCATTAGGTGAAATCACATGTAAAGGACGAGTATTTTTACAAAAGCACTGTTGTACAGTGTTTAGAAACATGGACTTTGGAGTCGAAGATTAAGTTGGAATTCTAAGTTAACCACACACCAGTTACATCTTCTTGGGCAAATTTCTAACTTTTAAATGTGTTTCTGTATCTTAAAGACAAACATGCTTATTTCTTAGACTTAAGGTTAACAGCTCTTTTGAAAAGGCATCAGCTATTCAATGACATCGTTTTGTAGTAAAATTGGAAGAAAATGCATCTTAAATGCACATTACAACTGATTCACAAATTCTAATTTTATAAATGTTAACAAAGAAAATAGGTAGCAAATTCAAACTATAATCTATCTATATCTAGTTAACAAACAGCATAATTCAATGTCAAGCACTTAACACAGGCCTAGGAAATTTAGAATGAACTCTCTTGATAATCTCACCCCAATTCCACACTGATATATCCTAAATTTCTCCCTCTAATGCTGGCTAAACTTAAATCCAACAATGCTTCATCCTTTACGCCACAGGTCTCTTCCCAACATAGCAGGCAAAGTGATGCCAGTATTTCTCTCATACCAGTATCAGACAGAGACATCACACACACACACACACACACACACACACACACACACACACACACACACACACACACACCCGATATTCCTTATGAATACAGGTGAAAGAGTCCTCAACAAAATCCTGGCAAACAAAATCTAACAGCATATAAAAAAGATTGTATACCATGATCACACGGGATTTATGGAGGTATGCAACGTTGGTTCATTATATGAAAGTCAGTCAACATTATGCCATTTTAAAACAATAAAACACAAAACACATCTGCCTGCAGAAAAAGCATTTCCCTGAATCTAGCACCTTTTCATAACAGGGGTTAAAAAAACACTTAATAACTAAGAACAGAAGAGAACTTTCTCAATCAAAGGGCACCTGTAAAAGACCCACAGCTAACATCATACTTAATAATGAAAAACTGAAAGCGTTCCCTCTAACAACACAAAGGAAGTCTATTACACACTTTGGTTCAACATTATACTGGCAGTTCTATAACCAGAGCAATCAGGTAACAAAATAGAATTGTTGCTGCTGTTTAAAAAAAAAGAAAGAGAGAGAAAGAAAAACAGCCTTCAGAATGGAAAGGAAAAAGTCAAAGTATATTGGAGATAACATACTTTTGTATATAGAAAATCTTGAAGAAAACACAAATATTAGAATTAATATAAAGCTTGCAGAATACAAGACAAATATTTTTAAAGTCAATCACATTTTATACAGTAGCAACAAATGTTGTTAAGTAAATACTTGAATCTACACTAGCATTAAAAAGAATACTTAGGAAGTCAGAAAGACAATATATTCTTTTTAATGGCTGAGTAATACTCCATTGTGTATATGTACCACAGCTTTCTTATCCACTTATCTGTTGATGGACATCTAGGTTGTTTCCATGTCCTGGCTATTACAAATAGTGCTGCGATGAACACTGGGGTACATGTATCCCATGCAGTGTGTATGCCCAGAAGTGGGATTGCTGGGTCATATGGCAGTTCTATTTGTCATTTTTTTAAGGAATCTCCACACTGTTCTCCATAGTGGCTGTAGTAGATTGCATTCCCACCTACAGTGTAAGAGGGTTCCCTTTCCGCCACACCCTCTCCAGCATTTAT
Organism: Capra hircus; assembly: GCF_001704415.2. Classification (NCBI taxonomy): domain Eukaryota; kingdom Metazoa; phylum Chordata; class Mammalia; order Artiodactyla; family Bovidae; genus Capra; species Capra hircus. Next base: position 6,785 of record NW_017215896.1, read on the forward strand.
TGCTTGCAGACTTCATATGAATCAATTCTAATGAGATGGATGAAACTGGAGCCGATTATACACAGTGAAGTAAACCAGAAAGAAAAACACCAATACAGTATACTAACACATATATATGGAATTTAGAAAGATGGTAATGATAACCCTGTATGCGAGACAGCAGAGGAGACACAGATGTATAGAATGGACTTTTGGACTCTGAGGGAGAGGGAGAGGGTGGGATAATTTGGGAGAATGGCACTGAAAACATGTACACTATCATGTAAGATAGTCGCCAGTCTATGTTCAAAGCAGGATACAGGATGCTTGGGGCTGGTGCACAGGGATGATCCAGAGAGATGATATGGGGTGGGAAGTGGGGGGGGTGGGTCAGAAATGGGAACTCATGTACACCCGTGGCGGATTCATGTCAATGCATGGCAAAACCAATACAGTGTTGTAAAATAAAATAAAGTAAAAATTAAAAAAAAATTAAAAAAAAGAAAGAGAAAGACAAATATCATATGGTATCACTTACATGAACTCTAAAATATGACACAAATGAATTTATCTATGAAACAGAAACAGACTCACAGACACAGAGAGCAGACTATGTGATTACCAAGAGGGGAAAGGTGGGGCAGGCATAGATTGGGAGCTGGTGATTAGCAGATGCGAACTATAATATATACAATAGACAAACAAGATCATACTGTATAGCACAAGGAACTATATTCATAATTTGTGATAAACAATAATGGAAAAGTATGAAAAAATTGTGTGTGCATATGTGTGTGTTTACATATGAAGGAAAGGAAAGGACAACTGTTGGCAAGCAGGTACAGAAACTGGATCCTTGTGTGTTATGGATAGATTTTTAAATGGTGCAACTGCTACAGAAAACAGTTTAAAGGCTCCTCGAAAAATTAAAAAATACAACTGACACATGATTCAGCAATTCCACTTCGAGATACAAATTCAAAAGAAGTTAACATGGGGTCTTGAGATATCTGCACGGCTGTGCTCACAGCAGCACGAAGCACAACAACTAAGAGGTGGAAGCATCTAACTGTCCATCAAATATGATATATACCTACAATGAAACATTATTTAGCCATATAAAGAAAATGCTGTCACATGCTACAACATGCATAATCATTTCAGACTTCAAGCCAAATGAAATAAGCCAGTCATACAAAAAGACAAATACTGTAAGTTTCTACTTATATGAAATAGCTAACATAGTCAAGCAATAGAAAGGAAGCAAAAAAGAATGATGGAGTCCATGGTCTAGGGAAACAGGGAAGAAAAGAGGAGTTGTTGTTTAATGGGACAGGTGATGGGTACAGAGTTTCAATTTTGCAAGATGTAAAGGTGTCGAGATCTGTTTCATAACAATGTGATAAGGAATTCCCTGGTAGTTCAGAGGTTAGGACTCCACGGTTTCCTATCAGGGGCCTGGGTATGATCCTCAACCAGGGAACTGTCATTCAAGCTGCATAGCACAGCTAAAACAATGACAACAACAACAAAACAACACTGTCACTATGTGTGTGTATATGTGTTAGTCACTCAGTTGTGCCCAACTTTGGCATCCCCATGGACTAACGCTCACAAGGTGCCCTTCTCCATGGGATTCCCCAGCCAAGAATACTGGAGTGGGTTGCCATTTCTTTCTCCAAAAGGCTGATGAAAGTGTGTGAAATACTTAGCATGCAAAAATGGCTAAAATGGTAAAAATTTTAAGTTAGATGTTTTCTACAACAACCGATAAAAGAAAAGCATTTAACAACCAGGAAAAGAATTTGAATATGCATTTCCGATTCTTTGCAACCCCATGGACTGTAGCCTATCAGGCACCTCCATCCATGGGATTTTCCAGGCAAGAGTGCTGGAGTGGATTACCATTTCCTTCTCAAGGGGATCTTCCCGACCAGGAATTGATCCCAGGTCTCCCACATTGCAGGCAGACACTTTCCCTTCTGAGCCACCAGGGAAGCCCCTAGCAAAATGTAAATCAGTCTCACTGAGATACTACTTCACACCCATACCACTTAACACCCATTCAAAAAGAGGAAAAATAACAAGTGCTGCAGAGGATGTGGAGAAAAGGAATCTTCAGATATTGCTGAGGTAATTGCTGTAAAATGGTACAACCACTATTGCAAAAGTGGTTTGTCAGTACCTCAGAAATTAAATATAGAGTAGCCATATGATGCAGCAATTTCCCTCTTTTGTAATATCCATAAACACTGAAAATGTTCAGTCCATGCAAAATCAGTGTTCACAGCAACATTACTCACAATAGCCACAAAGAGTACACCATCCAAGTATTATCCATTAATTGACGAATGGATACACAAACTGTGGTATATGCTCAAAATGGACTGCCTGGAAGCCATTTACCATATTCATATACCATATTCAGCCATAAAAATAAAACAAAAACAGTCCACTGCTATACAGCCATGAAATGGATGAACATTCAAAGTACACAAACTAGGGGACTTTCCTGGAGATCCAGTGTTTAAGACTCTCCACAGGTTCCATCCCTGGGCTGGGAACTAAGATCCCACATGCCACAGAGCTAAATAAATAAATATTTACAAAGAAAATATGACATCTGAATAAAGACAGACACAAAGGTCACACATCGTATGTGGGAGAACTGTAGGTGGAAGAGAAGCAGGAAAGAGAAGCACTCTGTAATCCAAGTGAAACACTTTTTTCAGGGAGAAGGAAATGAACTACTCTGATAAAGGCAGCCAATAAATTAAATAAAATAACAACTAAACATTGACCACTGAGTTAAACATTTGAAATTCACTTGTGGCCTTGACAAGAGTGGCTTTAAAGGAAAATGAGAGAATTGGAGATAACAAAGTCTAGGAACAACTCTGCAGAAATCTATAATAAGCAAACATGAAATAAAACCAGCAGAAGCAGGATGTGTCACCAAAAGATGGATTTTTAACGACAGGTCACATTGTAGTCAGTCTGTTTGCTGATGGGAACCATCCAGAAAAAACAAAAAACTTAGTCCAGGACAAAGAGGAGACTTGCTAGAATATCAACGAATGAGTAGGTCTAGAACTTAGTAGATCAAGAATTGAGTAGATCAAGCTGGAAAGCACACAAGCTGGAGAAGGCAATGGAAACCCACACCAGTACTCTTGCCTGGAAAATCCCACGGACGGAGGAGCCTGGTAGGCCGCAGTCCATGGGTTTCGAAGAGTCGGACATGACTGAGCGACTTCCATTTCACTTTTCACTCTCATGCATTGGAGAAGGAAATGGCAACCCACTCCAGTGTTCTTGCCTGGACAATCCCAGGAATGGGGGAGCCTGGTGGGCTGCTGTCCATGAGATTGCAGAGTCGGACACGTCTGAAGCGGCTTAGCAGCAGCAGCAGCACACAACAAGAGTACACAAGCCAAATCATTTGCTCACAGTAACAGAAGTGAGATCATATGAAAAAAAAAAGGCTGGCATGGTGGATTAATGGGTATGGTAACCAGCCTTCAAGTGAATCGAATCTCCTGATATTCCCACCCCTGTGTAGTTCTCTCTCAATCTATCATAGGGTTGACCTGTGAGACTAAGCAAATACAGAAGTTAAGATGTGTAACATAACATCTGAAAAAAGATTCTGCACTTTATCATGGGTGCAAGCGCTTTCCTGCATCACTCATCCTGAGAAAAGACAGCAGCCTCCACAAGAGAAGCCCCTTGCAGAGGCCCACAGGAGGAACAGAGGCTTCATGAGTACAGCCAAGTGTGAGAGCTTAGATTCAACAAGCTAAGTCTTCAGAGGTTGCCAAGCCAGACAAAGGCTTGACTACTACCTCAGGAGAGATCCTAGGCCAAGAGATAACACGTGTTAAGTTCTTTCAGACTATTCAATTTTGAGATCATATGTACAACACAAACATTTCAAGTTATAATACCATTCACATCATACTTACACACAGAAGAGTTCTCCTATAAATACAGCAAAAATTAAAACACACACACACACACACAAAACAAACCAAAGCACCTAAAAACAGGAGTTGCCTGGCAGTCCAGTGGTTTGGTTAGGACTCAGCCCTCTCACTGCCAGGATCCTGTGTTCTATCCCTGGTTGGGGAACCAATATCCTATGAAGCCACATGTTGTGACCAAAACAAAACATGCTGTGAAATTCAAAGCCGTACCAGCAAGGTAAGTATACAACACAGCTGTAGGCACAAGTTGCTGGGCATAGAGCTTCCTATGATCTTGTTTATTCGCATGAAATGAACTCAGATGGTCCCTTGCCCCCATCCAGTGGAGTTCACTTAATGAAATAAAGCCCTTAAGGGTACAGAAATGAGCAGGTAATCCCACATAAACAGGTTAAATCACAACACATTTTCTCTGAATGAACCACTTGATTCATTTATTCATTTGGCCATGCTGCTTGGCTTGTGGGGTCCCAGTTCCCTGACCAGAGATTGAATCCAGACCACTGCAGTGATAGCCCAGAATCCTAATCACCAGGCCACCAGGGAACCCCCACACCTGCATTGCTTTGCTTTCGTAGCTAAAACCTTAGGATATGTGCATTGCCCCATTTTAGCCTCACCAAGTGGTTGGAGTCAGCTCTACACAGCTTAAGACCCATGGTGCTCTTACTTTTTTTCTTTCAAGAAGGCAGGAGAAAGCAAGGCACGCTGTCTGTTTTTAACGTTGCCACTCAGAAAGCTACAGACCTGAAACCATGATTGCCCTGAAGTCAGCACCCGCAATCAGGATCAGGTAATCCCCAATCAGGAATACTCTCAACAGCAATGTGTCAGCCCACGAATGAATGGAGAAAAACGTAAAGTAAGAAAGCCACAACTTTGTCCCTTATTGTAAAGATGTCTGTCACCTTACCTCAGGGCCCACTGAAAACCTGAGTGCTTGAGACTTCCCAGGCAGCAAACGGTCACATCCTGGGGACGAGCAGAGGGAAAGGTCAAGGTGAGTCACCTGTTCCGGGAACATACTGTCCCCCAGGCCCTACCTGGTCCTACCCTACGGATGCTGAGCAGGCGTCTCACACTCAGAGCAAGTGATTGAACTCCTTTTCCCCTGAGCTTCTTCCTCCCACCTCCCTTCTCTCAGTAACAAACAAATACCTCATCTGCCAACTTCCTGAACCAAAGGCCTGAATCTCGGGGCCTCCAGGGATGGGGCAGCCCTGGAGTCCGAGGAGAGGCAGAGGAAACAGGAAAACGACCAAAGCACCAGGGCAGTGAAGGGGCCACTAGATCGTTTTGTTTTTTTTTTTTTTTTTTCGCTGCGCCCGCCTGACTATGCCTGGGTGCAGACCCGGGTTGGGCCGTGAAAATTTGTGTGTGTGTGTGTTTAAACACATCAGGTTCCACAGGAGAGCTGGGGGTGGTGCCGGGGGCCAGGGGCCTAAGACGCCCTTTCCGTGAGCTGGCTTGCCTACCCCCGTGGGCAGGAAAGGCTGGCTGGAGATCAGAGCCCGCCCAGCCTAGAGAGAGGAGAAGGCGAAAGGAGCCTGAGGCCTGTGGGTCCTGCCACACGCTCCCACACGCCCCGCCTAGCAAGGTCTCGTGCGAGTGGGGACCCAAGAAACCTTCCCTTTAGCGTCAGGCACCGCTTTGGCTGAACCACGCTCCAATCCTTACCGGTCCCGTTGGCGGAGGTGACAGAACTGCCTGCTGCTCGCTCACCTGCCCTAGGCAGTTACCAGATTAAGGATGGCCTCCCTCAGGTCTGGGCCCGCCTCAGCTCCCCTCTACAGGCGTGCGGGCTGCCTGAGATGATTGGCTGCCAGGTGTCGGCGCCTGCAATCTGATTGGCCGGGAGGCCGAGTTTGGGCGCCTGAGCCGGCGATGGATTCCCCCCGCCCTCCCCGCCCCCCTCGGCCGCCCACACACCCGGTAAAAACACCCACTGTGGGCGTGGTCAGGCCGAATCTGAATCTCAAGGGTCTTGGGTCAAGATTGGCTCAGCTCACCAAACACAAAGAAAGAAAAAACAGATGGCACGGTCGCCAGGGCACTGGGCTGAGAACGGCCTCCAAGTCTACCAGGGGAGTCCAGTGATGGTGTCCAGCACTCACAACCCTCAGGGGTGACCTCCCTTAAGGCAAGTTCTTTGCTTAAGGAATTTGATCGTACAGTGGATCTTGAAGCCCCTCCTCTTGGAATTACATTTCAATCAAGGCAGGGCAGCCTGACCTTGTTTTTGCACTGTCTATTTGTGAGCTGAGAATGAGCTTTACTTTTTTTCTTCTTCTTCTTCTTTTTTTTATTCTTATGCTCTACACTTTTAATGGCTGAGGAAAACCGAAAAGAATTTTATTTTCTGACGTGAAAATGGTGTGAAATTCAAATTTCGAGTCTTTAAAGTTGGAACAGCGACTTGCCAGTGTCTTTGGTTATTATTTATGGCTGAAAACAATTAATCGCCCAAGATCATATTCGCAGCCTAAAATATTTCTTTCTTGGCCGTTTACAGAGTCTTTTTTTAAATGCGCCTGTTCTGCTGGAAGTCTCCTAGTAGTCATATTGAGAGAATAAAGTTTTGGTTTTGTTACAATATTTTCTTCCTCTATTATATCATTTTCATTCTTTTACAATTTCATTCCTTCATATCGCTATGTTTCCTTTAATGGAAGCAAATGAAATAACATCAAATAAAATACATCTGTTGGCAGTTTTAACAGGGTAACATGTTTAGAAGGTATATGCTCAACTAAAAATATGTTGTATATATACAGTAAATACCACTTTAAGTAGCTTCAGAACTTGTATCTGGTTGCAAAGCTGCCTA
>NW_017215897.1:0-13573 GCF_001704415.2 Capra hircus
GGCTGCGGGAGTGTGTCTGAGGGGGCCAGGTGTCATGCTGGGGTCACCTGGTCGAGGGCACCTTGCCACTCCAATGGACCCCAGGCAAGGAGTTGCAGGCCACCTCCTTGCTTCTGAAATCCCAAAATGGGGAGCAAAGCTCGCTCTGTCAGAGGAAGAAAACAGCAACAGGATGGATTTTCAACCAGTTGCTAGGCTGTTCTGCGTTAGGGCTCCAAGGAAGGAAAATGCGAATTTTAGCCCCTACGACTGGTATCCAGGTGGGCTCCCAGGATGATTTCCCCGCAGGATCCAAGAACGTTCCAGACAGACCTGGGTTCACTAGCTCCTCCTGCAGAGGAAACATGAGAGAACAGCTGTTTGGAGGTTGCTTTGACTTCCCTGGGAGGGTAGGATCCCTCCCTGTGTGCAGGGCGCCTCAGGGGCCATTGCTGCTGAGAATGCCCTCGAAGCCAGACCTTTCCAGCCTTGTATGACTCAGCACGGAGGAGACTGGAAAAGCTCTCTTCCTTGGAGGAAGGAAAGGCAGCCCCAGAGAGTGTGTTTTCACACCTGTATCTTGCAGCAAGTGTTTGGCGTCTCAGACGTCAGACCTCCAGGCCTGCTCCAACGGCCTCAGTTCCAGAGTCAGGGCCGTGTGTGTCTCCCTGCATTTTCTGAGCCTTGGGAACACATTCCTAGGTCAGAACAGTCCTGCCCATGGGGAAGGAGGCTGCGGGAGTGTGTCTGAGGGGGTCGGGTGGCCATGCTGGGGTCCAATAGACCCGGTACCTCCAATAGACCCAGGACAACAGCGGTGGGGCTCCCCCTGGCTTCCGAAATGCCAAAGCGAGAAGCAAAGCTAGCTCTATCAGAAGGAAGAAAAGAGCAATCGGATGGATGTTCAGGCTGTTGCTGGGCCGCACCACTTCAGGGTCCCCCGAGAGGAACAGGCGCCCTGTGGCCCCTAGGTCCGATATGCAGGTTAACACACAGGGTGTGTCCCCATAGGAGCCAAGAATTTTCCTGACAGACCTAGGCTCACTAGAGCTCTCCCACAGGGCAAAAGGGGTAGAACAGACTGTGGATGTGACTCTGCCTTTCACAGCGAGCATGGGGCCCTCCCTACAGCCCCGGGCTCCAGGGAAAATTGTCCCTGAAAAATGACCTCCAAGAAGCGCTTTTCCAGCAGGCTGGGATGCAGAGTTCACAGGATGCGGGGAAAGTGATCGTCCTTCAGGGAAGAAGAGGCAGCCACCCAGTGTGTGTTTGCAAGCCTGTATTTGGAAGAAACTGGTTAGCTTCTTCAAGGGGAGACCTCCAGGTCTGCTCAGAGGACCGAAATTCCAGAGGCAGCACCATGAATCTCCCCTGTCCTTTCTGAGCCTTGGAAAGACATTCCTAGCTTATAGCGGTATTGCTCATGAAGAAGCAGGATGCAGGAATGTGTCAGACATGACTGGGTGCCTTCCTGGGTTCAGCTCCGTGAGGGGCCTTTCCACTCAAATTAGGTCCCATGCCTCCTTGGGGAGGAAGGGGGGCCGCTTGCCTCCAAATTGCCAAAGGCTGGAACAAAGCTAGTTCTATCAGAGGTAAGAAAAGAGCAATTGGATGGATGTGGAAGCTGTTGCTGGGCCGCACTGCTTCAGGCCCCCCACCCCTCTGCCCCCGAGAGAAAACAGGCGCCCTGTGGCCCCTAGGTCCTGGATGCAGTTTCACACATAGAATGTGTCCCCATAGGAGCCAAGAATTTTCCTGACAGACCTAGGCTCACTAGAGCTCTCCTACAGAGCAAAGGGGATGGGACAGATGTGTGGCTGTGGCTCTGCCTTTCCCTGGGAGTGTGGAGCCGCTCCCTATGGCCCCGGGCTCCAGGGGAAGTTGCCCCTGAATAATGACCTCCAAGAAGCGCTTTTCCAACTGGCTGAGACGTGGAGTTCTCAGGATGCAGGGAAAGCGAGTGTCCTTCGGGGAAGCAAAGGCAGTCACCCTGTTATCATGACTTACTAGAATAGTAGGTACCTTCTCCGGTTGGGCAGAGGCCTTCCCTACCTGATCTGAAAAAGAAAACGAAGTAGCTCGCTGATTTGAGAAATAATTCCCAGACTTGGGTTTCCAACCAGTATAGAATCCGACAATGGCCCTGTCTTTGTAGCCGCGTTAATTAACAGGTATGTGAAGCTCTAAATATCAGTGGAAATTACATACAGCATATAGGCCCCAGTGTTCTGGAATGGTGGAAAGAAACAACCAAACTCTTGAAGAGACACTTTCAAAATGGATCATAGAGACTGACTGTACATGGATGGGCTTGCTTCCGGCAGACTTACTCATATTATGGGTAACCGCACGTTCCGATAGTTGTTGTCCTTATGAAATTTTCTATGGGAGACCCCCTCCCACAGTGAGGCAGGTGTTAGCAGATTTGCCACAAGTAAGGGGGTGGGATTTCACAGCAGATGGAACAATTAGGTAAGGTAATAAATCAGGTAACTAAGTTTGTATAAAAAAGAATATCATTCCCCTTGAGGAACAGATTCATGAATTTGTGCTCAGTGATCAGGTGTGGCTCAATGACTGGAAACACAATTCCTTGGCCTGACATCGGAAAGGTCCTTATACTGTTGTTTTAGCCACAATTCTGAAAGAGATGGGAATACCAGACCACCTAACCTGCCTCTTGAGAAATCTGGATGAAGGTCAGGAAGCAACAGTTAGAGCAGGACATGGAACAACAGACTGGTTCCAAAAAGGAAAAAGAGTATGCAAAGGCTGTATATTGTCACCCTGTTTATTTAACTTATATGCAGAGTACATCATGAAAAATGCTGGGATGGAAGATACATGAGCTGGAATCAAGATTGCCTGTAGAAATATCAATAAACTTAGATATGCAGATGACACCACCATTATGGATAAATGTGAAGAGGAACGGGTATGTCGGTGAACTTCTTGAGTTGCAGCAAGGGTGTGAAGGACCCTTTGGAAGTTCCAGAGGTTAGGTGTGGTTAGTCTCGAGATGCCTCAGCAGAAATGGGCCTCATGTCGCCTGGAATGGAGAGGCTCCTGGATATTCCCGAGTTTCAGCAGGTGCTCTCGAGTTACGACAGGGACTTCAGGGACCCGCTCTGGGCGGCCGCAGGAAACGCCAGTCATCATGCGTGTTGCAAGGGGGCCTCTCGTGATTCCTCTCCCGTCGATGCCGGGGCCTAAGACCTTGTGTGGAGTCGGGGCCGGAACCTGAGGATTCCTCTCCAGTGTTGACATGGATTTTGTGGTACTTCTCGAGTCTCCACAAGGGAGTCAGGCCTCGTCTCGAGTGGGGGCATGAGCGTGACATTTCCTCCCATGCTGTAGCAGCAGTGTCACGCTTCCTCATCCCTGGACCAAGGGATCTGTGGCTTTCCCTCGAGTCTTTCCCTCTAGGCTTTCCCACAGGGCTGTCCCACGTGTGACGGTGGTGTGAGTCGATCCTCGGCATGAAGGCCAAGGCAGTGCAGGGAAAACAGGTTCCTGTGGAATGCACTGAGACATCTGGGTGAGTCTCGGAATGGTGGCACGACCCTGTAGTTCCTCTCCCCTTTCCTTTGGAGAGCGCCTCCTCTTGAGATGCGATGGGAATGCCGGGAATTCTTTCCCGACCAATCATGGAAAGGATCGCACATCTCGAGCTACGAGCCGGAAACGGAGCTCCTCTGGATGTGGCCGGGACACTCGTGCTTCCTCTTGAGTGGAGACGGGTATGTCGGGGAACTTCTTGAGTTACAGCATGACTGTGAAAGACTCTTTGGAAGTTCCAGAGGTCACGTGTGATTAGGCCTCGAGACACCTCAGGGGAAACGGGCCTCATCTTGCCTGGAGGGGAGAACCACCTGGATTTTACCGTGTTGCGGCAGGTGCTCTCGACTTACGACGGGGACCTCAGGGATCCGCTCTGGTGGCCTCAGGAAATTCCAGTCCCCATGCGAGTTGCTCGGGGCCCTCTCCGGATTCCTCTCCCGTCGATGCCGGGGCCTCAGACCTTACATAGAGTCGGTGCAGTAACCTGAGGATTCCTCTCCAGTGCTGACATGGATCTTGGTGTACTTCTGGAGTCTCCCCAGGGGAGTCAGTCCTCGTCTCGAGTGGGGGCATGCACGTGCGCTTTCCTCCCGTGCTGTAGCAGCAGTGTCGCTCTTACCTTCGCGTGGATCAAGGGATCTGTGGCTTTCCCTCAAGGCTTTCCCACGAGGCTTTCCCACGAGGCTTTGCCACAGGGCTGTCCCACGTGCCACAGTGGTGTGAGTCGATCCTTGGCTTGAAAGTCGAGTCAGTGCGGGGAAACAGGTTTCCCTGGAATAGACTGAAACATCTGGGGGACTCGGAGAATGGTGGCATGTCCCTGGAGTTCCTCTCACCTTTCCTGTGGAGAACGCCTCCTCTTGAGATGCGACGGGAACGCCGGGAATTCTTTCCCGACCGCACAGGGAAAGGATCCCTCCTCTCGAGCTATGAGGGGGAAACGGGGCTCCTCTGGATGCGGGCGGAACTATCGTGCTTCCTCTTGAGTGGAGACGGGTATGTCGGGGAACTTCTTGATTTGCTGCAAGGGTGTGAAGGACCCTTTGGAAGTTCCAGAGTTTAAGTGTGCTTAGCCTTGAGATGTGTCAGCGGAAATAGGCTTCATTTTGCCTGGAGGGGAGAACATCCTTGATTTTCTCCAGTTGCGGCAGGTGCTCTCGACTTACGACGGGGACCGCAGGGACCCGCTCTGGTGGCCTCAGGAAAGGCCAGTCAAGATTCAAGACACACTGGAGAGGGAGAGACATCACGAGAGGCTCCCGAGCAACTCGCATGGGGACTGGCCTTTCCTGAGGCCACCAAAGCGGGTCCCTGAGGTCCCCGTAGTAAGTCGAGAGCACCTGGCGCAACTCGAGAAAATCCAGGAGGTTCTCCCCTCCAGGCGAGATGAGACCCATTTGCGCTGAGGCATCTCGAGGCTAATCACACCTAACCTCTGGAACTTCCAAAGGGCCCTTCACACCCTTGCTGCAACTCAAGAAGTTCCCCGACATACCCGTTTCCACTCGAATGGAAGCACAAGAGTCCCGCCCACAACCAGAAGAGCCCCGTTTCAGTCTCATAGCTCGAGAGGAGGGATCCTTTCCCTGCGTGGTCGGGAAAGAATTTCCGGCGATCCCGTCGCATCTCAAGAAGAGGCGCTCTCCACAGGAAAGGCGAGAGGAACTCAGGGTCGTGCCACCATTCCCAGAGCCCCCAGATGTGTCAGTCGATTCCAGGGAAACCTGTTTTCCCCCCAATGCCTCGACTTTCAAGCCGAGGATCGACTCAGACCTCGGTGGCACGTGGGACAGCTCTGTGGGAAAGCCTCGTGGGAAAGCCTCGTGGGAAAGCCTACAGAGAAAGCCACAGATCCCTTGATCCACACTAAGGGACCGTGACACTGCTGCTACAGCTCGGGAGGAAAGTGCATGTGCATGCCCCCACTCGAGACGAGGACTGACTCCCCTCGGTAGACTCCAGAAGTACCCCAAGGTCCATGTCAACACTGGAGAGGAATCCTCAGGTTCTGAACCGACTCCACACAAGATCTTAGGCCCCGGGATCGACAGAAGAGGAATCTCGAGTGTCCCCCGAGCAACTCGCATGGGGACTTGCCTTTCCTGAGGCCACCAAAGCGGGTGTCTGAGGACACCGTGGTAAGTGGAAGAGCACCAACCCCAACTCGAGAGCAACCAGGAGGTTCTCCCCGCCAGGCGTGATGAGGCCCATTTCCTCTGAGGAGTCTCGAGGCTAATCACACCTAACCTCTGGAACTTCCAAAGGGTCCTTCACACCCTTGCTGCAACTCAAAAAGTTCCCCGACATACCCGTCTCCACTCGAGAGGAAGCGAGAGAGTCCCGCCCAAATCCAGAGGAGCCCCGTTTCTTCCTCATACCTCGAGAGGAGGGATCCTTTCCCTGTGTGGTCGGGAAAGAATTCCTGGCCTTGCTGTCACATCTCAAGAGGAGGCGCTCTCCACAGGAAAGGCGAGAGGAACTCCAGGGTCGTGCCACCATTCCCAGAGTCCCCCAGGTGTCTCAGTCCATTCCAGGGAAAACTGTTTTCCCTGCACTGCCTCGATTTCATGCCGAGGATCGACTCACACCACGGTGGCACGTGGGACAGCCCTGTGGGAAAGACTACTGGGAAAGCCTCATGGAATAGCCTCAAGGGAAAGACACTGATCCCTTGATCCACTCGACGGGAAGCGTGACACTGCTGCTAAAGCTCGGGAGGGAATCGAAACTGCATGCCGCCACTCGAGACGAGGACTGACTCCCCTGGGGAGACTCCAGAAGTACCCCAAGATCCATGTCAGCTTGGAGAGGAATGCTCAGGTACCGGCACCAACTCGTCACGAGGTCTTAGGCCCCGGCATCGACGGGAGAGGAATCCCGAGAGGCCCCCCGAGCAACTCGCATGGGGACTGGCCTTTCCTGAGGCCACCAGAGCGGGACCCTGTGGTCCCCGTCGAAAGTCGAGAGCACTTTCCGCAACTCGAGAAAATCCAGGAGGTTCTCCCCTCCAGGTGAGATGAGGCCCATTTCCGCTGAGGCGTCTCGAGGCTAATCACGTCTATCTTCTGGAACTTCCAAAGGGTCCTTCCCACCCTTGCGGCAACTCAATAAGTTCCCCGACATACCCGTCTCCACTCGAGAGGAAGCACGAGAATCCTGCCCACATCCAGAGGAGCCCCGATTCCGCCTCAAAGCTCGAGAGAAGGGATCTTTTCCCTGCGTGTGCGGGAAAGAATTCCCGGCATTCCCGTCACATCTGAAGTGGAGGCACTCTCCACAGGAAAGGCGAGAGGAACTCCAGGGTCGTGCCACCATTCCCAGATTCCCCCGGATGTCTCAGTCCATTCCAGGGAAAACTGTTTTCCTTGCACTGCCTCGACTTTCAAGCCGAGGATCGACTCACACCACGGTGGCACCTGGGACAGCCCTGTGGGAAAGCCTCGTGGGAAACCCTCGTGGGAAAGCCTCGAGGGAAAGCCACAGTTCCCTTGATCCACGCGAAGGGAAGTGCGACACTGCTGCTACAGCTCGGGAGGAAAGCGCACGTGCATGCCCCCACTTGAGACGAGGACTGACTCCCCTGAGGAGACTCCAGAAGTACCCCAAGATCCATGTCAGCACTGGAGAGGAATGCTCAGGTTCCGGCAACAACTCTACACAAGATCTTAGGCCCCGGCATCCACGGGAGAGGAATCCTGAGAGGCCCCGAGCAACTCGCATGGGGACTGGCCTTTCCTGAGGCCACCAGAGCGGGTCCCTGAGGTCCCCGTCGAAAGTCGAGAGCACTTTCCGCAACTCGAGAAAAATCCAGGAGGTTCTCCCCTCCAGGCGAGATTAGGCCCATTTCCGCTGAGGCGTCTCGAGGCTAATCACACCTAACCTCTGGAACTTCCAAATGGTCCTTCACACCCTTGCTTCAACTTAAGAAGTTCCCCGACATACCCGTCTCCACTCGAGAGGAATCACGAGAGTCCCGCCCAAATCCAGAGGAGCCACGTTTCCACCTAATGGATCGAGAGGAGGGATCCTTTCCCTGCGTGTTCGGGAAAGAATTCCCCGCGTTCCCGTCGCATCTCAAGAGGAGGTGCTCTCCACAGGAAAGGCGAGAGGAACTCCAGGGTCGTGCCACCATTCCCAGAGTCCCCCAGATGTCTCAGTCCATTCCAGGGAAACCTGTTTTCCCTGCACTGCCTCGACTTTCAAGCCGAGGATCGACTCACACCACGGTGGCACGTGGGACAGCCCTGTGGGAAAGCCTCGTGGGAAAGCCTCGAGGGAAAGTCAGAAATCCCTTGATCTACGCGAGGGAAGCATGACACTGCTACTACAGCTCGAGAAGAAAGCGCATGTGAAGACGCCCCACTAGAGACGAGGACTGACTCCCCTGGGGAGACTCCAGAAGTACCCCAAGATCCATGTCAGCACTGGAGAGGAATCCTCAGGTTCCGGCACCGACTCCACACAAGGTCTTAAGCCCCGGCATCGAAGGGAGAGGAATCCCGAGAGGCCCCCGAGCAACTCGCATGGGGACTGGCCTTTCCTGAGGCCACCAGAGCGGGTCCCTGATGTCCCCGTCGTAAGTCAAGAGCACCTGCCGTAAGTCGACACAATTCAGGAGGTTCTCCCCTCCAGGGGAGATGAGGCCCTTTTCCCCTGAGGGGTCTCGAGTCTAATCACACTGAACCTCTGGAACTTCCAAAGGGTCCTTCACACCCTTGCTGCAACTCAAGAAGTTCCCCACATACACGTCTCCATTCGAGAGGAAGCTCGAGAGTCCCGCCCACATCCAGAGGAGCCCCGTTTCCGCCTCCTAGCTCGAGAGGAGGGATCCTTTCCCTGCGTGGTGGGGAAAGAATTCCTCGTGTTCCTGTCGCATCTCAAGAGGAGGCGCTCTTCTCAGGAAAGGCGCGAGGAACTCCAGGGTCGTGCCACCATTCCAAGAGTCCCCCAGATGTCTCAGTCCATTCCAGGGAATCCTGTTTTTCTTACACTGCCTCGACTTTCAAGCCGAGGATCGACTCACACCACGGTGGCACGTGGGACAGCCCTGTGGGAAAGACTTGTGGGAAAGCCTCGAGGGAAAGCCCCTGATCCCTTGATCCACACGAAGGGAAGCGTGACACTGCTGCTACAGCTCGGGAGGAAAGCGCACATGCATGACCCCACTGGAGACGAGGACTGACTCCCCTGGGGAGACTCCAGAAGTTCCCAAAGATCCATGTCAGCACTGGAGAGGAATCCTCAGTCTCCGGCACCGACTCCACACAAGGCCTTAGGCACCGGCATCGACGGGAGAGGAATCCCGAGAGGCCCCCGAGCAACTCGCATGGCGACTGGCCTTTCCTGAGGCAACCAGAGCGGGTCCCTGAGGTCCCCGTGGTAAGTCGAGACAACCTGCCGCAACTCGAGAAAATCCAGGAGGTTCTCCCCTCCAGGCGAGATGAGGCCCATTTCCGCTGAGGCGTCTCGAGGCTAATCACACCTAACCTCTGGAACTTCCAAAGGGTCCTTCACACCCTTGCTGCAACTCAAGAAATTCCCCGACATACCCGTCTCCACTCGAGAGGAAGCACGAGAGTCCCGCCCACATTCAGAGGAGCCCCGTTTCCGCCTCCTAGCTCGAGAGGAGGGATCCTTTCCCTGCGTGGTCGGGAAAGAATTTCCGGCGTACCCATCGCGTCTCAAAGAGGAAGCGCTCTCCACAGGAAAGGCGCGAGGAACTCCAGGGTCGTGCCACCATTCCCAGAGTCACCCAGATATCTCAGTCTATTCCAGGGAATCCTGTTTTCCCTGCACTGCCTCGAGTTTCAAGCCGAGGATCGACTCACACCACTGTGGCACGTGGGACAGCCCTGTGGGAAAGCCTTGTGGGAAAGCATCGAGGGAAAGCCACAGATCCCTTGATCCATGCCAAGGGAAGCGTGACACTGCTGCTACAGCTCGGAAGGAAAGCACACGTGCATGCCCCGACTCGAGACGAGGACTGACTCCCCTGGGGAGACTCCAGAAGTACCCCAAGATCCATGTCAGCACTGGAGAGGGATACTCAGGTTCCGGCACCGACTCCACACAAGGTTTTAGGACCCGGCATCGACGGGAGAGGAATCCTGAGAGGCCGCCGAGCAACTCCCAAGTGGACTGGCCTTTCCTGAGGCCACCGGAGCGGGTCCCTGAAGTCCCCGTCGTAAGTCGAGAGCACCTGCCGCAACTCGAGAAACTCCAGGAGGTTCTCCCCTCCAGGCGAGATGAGGCCCATTTCCGCACAGGCGTCTCGAGGCTAATCACACCAGCCTCGGTAAATTCCAAAGGGTCCTTCACACCCTTGCTGCAGCTCAAGAAGATCCCGACATACCCGTGTCCGCTCGAGAGGAAGCAGGAGAGTCCTGCCCTCATCCAGAGGAGCCCCGATTCCGCCTCAAAGCTCGAGAGGAGGAATCCTTTCCCTGCGTTTGCGGGAAAGAATTCCCGGCGTTCCTGTCACATCTGAAGTGGAGGCACTCTCCACAGGAAAGGCGAGAGGAACTCCAGGTTCGTGCCACCATTCCCAGATTCCCCCAGATGTCTCAGTCCATTCCAGGGAAAACAGTTTTCCTTGCACTGCCTCGACTTTCAAGCCGAGGAGCGACTCACACCACGGTGGCATGTGGGACAGCCCTGTGGGAAAGCCTCCTGGTAATGCGTCGTGGGAAAGCCTCGAGGGAAAGCCACTGATCCCTTGATCCACTCGAAGGGAAGCGTGACACTGCTGCTCCAGCTTGGGAGGAAAGCGCTCGTGCATGCCCCCACTCGAGACAAGAACTGACTCCCCTGGGGAGACTCCAAAGTACCCCAAGATCCATGTCAGCAATGGAGAGGAAAACCTCAGGTTCCAGAACCAACTCCACACAAGGTCTTAGGCCCCAGCATGAACGGGAGAGGAATCCCGAGAGGCCCGCGAGCAACTCGCATGGGGACTGGCCTTTCCTGAGGCCACCAGAGCGGGTCCCTGAGGTCCGTATCGAAAGGCGAGAGCTCCTGCCGCAACTCGAGAAAATCCAGGAGGTTCTCCCCTCCAGGCGAGATTAGGCCCATTTCGCTGAGGCGTCTCGAGGCTAATCACACCTAACCTCTGGAACTTCCAAAGGGTCCTTTACACCCTTGCCTGCAAATCCAGAATTTCCGCCGACATACCCGTCTCCACTCGAGAGGAAGCACGAGAGTCCCGCCCACATCCAGAGGAGCCCCGTTTCCGCCTCGTATCTAGAGAGGAGGGATCCTTTCCCTGCGTGGTCGGGAAAGAATTCCTGGCGTTCCCGTCGCATCTCAAGAGGAAGTGCTCTCCACAGGAAAGGCCAGAGGAACTCCAGGGTCGTGCCACCATTCCAAGAGTTCCCCAGATGTCTCAGTCCATTCCAGAGGAACCTGTTTTCCCTGCACTGCCACGACTTTCACGCCGAGGATCGTCTCACACCAAGGTGGCATGTGGGACAGCCCTGTGGGAAAGCCTCATGGGAAAGCCTAGAGGGAAAGCCCACAGATCCCTTGATCCACGCGACGGGAAGCGTGACACTGCTGCTACCGCTCGGGAGGAAAGCGCACGTGCATGCCCCCACTCGAGACGAGGACTGACTCCCCTGGGGAGACTCCAGAAGTACCACAAGATCCATGTCAGCACTGGAGAGGAATCTTCAGGTTCCAGCCCCGACTTCACACAAGGTCTTAGGCCCCGGCATCGACAGGAGAGGAATCCTGAGAGGCCCCCTAGAAACTTGAATGGGGACTGGCCTTTCCTGAGGCCACCAGAGCTGGCCCCTGAGGTCCCCGTCGTAAGTCGAGAGCACCTGCCCGCAACTCGAGAAAATCCAGGAGGTTCTCCCCTCCAGGCGAGATGAGGCCCATTTTCCACTGAGGTGTCTCGAGGCTAATCACCACCTAACCTCTGGAACTTCCAAAAGGTACTTTTACACCCTTGCTGCAACTCAATATGTTCCCCGACATACCCGTCTCCACTCGAGAATAAGCAAGATGGTCCCCCCCACATCCACAGGAGGCGCGTTTCCGCCTCGTCGCTCGAGATGAGGGATCCTTTCCTTCCGGGGGCCAGCGTGAGGAATTCCGCCTATCGCAAAGGTCATGAGGAAGGAGGCTTGGCATGCCAAAGGCGTGCTCAAGCCTCAGGTAACCCCCTGTTCCCGAGCATCGAACCCCAAAACCAGAGTCTGTTTTATGCTCTCACCTACACTTCTGACTTTACGGGGGCTCTCCCCATAACTGTTTCTCTCGGAGAAGAAGTAAACGTGCAGCTTCAAGGCAATAAATATTCTTGGGCATGACAAGAGTGTTTCAGCTTGCCGACTCCTCTGAAGGTTATCTAGCCCCTTTATAGGTTTGTCCGGCCACATGTGATTGTTTACAGCCTCCCAACCTGAGAGGCATGAGATGTTTTAGACTTACTAAAGGCAAATTATTTTGGGGAGTTAGAAATTATTAGTATAGTTGGTTAGGAATTATATTGGTGAAGGGTTCTTCATTTGTTGTGTCAAAAATTGCTGCTAATTCCCTGCTCTGGGTGGGACAAGGATATTTTAGGTCAAACCTCTCTGCTGACAGACCAGCTTGTGTGACAGGATTATCCATACTGCTGCCACTAGGCACAAGATTGTTTACTACCTCTCAACTGTAAACAGCACAGAGAGTTTTGGAGTATTTTGAGAGTCTTAATTAGCATAGGACTTTTTCTTCTTGTTGAGTCAATGATTGCCACCAGGCCTCCATATCCTTAGGCACTTGGGAATATATTAATCAATGTATTTGGAATATAGCAAAGGAAATATAGCAGTTTTTGATGTTAGCAATACTAGACTTTTTGAGTTAATGGATTTTCACTTTTGTAATAGATCACTGTACTTTGTTATATATCACTGTGTCCTTTCTATGTAAGAATGTAACTTTATCATATCTTAAGACTAAATAGATCTTAAGGGGAGAATTGATGAAAGGATTTTCATTTGTTAGGCTGATGTTTGCTGATAAATCTCCATGTTCCCTACCCTTATAATGAATATAACTAGTATATAGGAGAAATAAGTATTAACCTTTAAGCATATAGGAGAAATAAGAATTCACCTTTAAGACTAATCATGTTAACCTTGGGTTAAATAAATTCCTTTCTTGATTGTAACTCACTACACCCTCACCCTATAGGAATGTAACTTTATTTGGAGGGTGGTGCCTGGTTTAAGAAAAAACACCCTTGGAAGAAATAAGTTTATTTGGTTATCAGAAAGAAAGGATCATAAAATGTCAGCAGGTCTCATTCATGGCCAGAAGATGATGTAAGATCCCTAAGACCTTTTTTTTATACATTTATGTGAAGCACCTGATTTTGATAAAGGTCAGGATGCCGACTCCTGCGTGACTCTGTATTCATCCCTATGTGTAACAAGAGGTATACAAGCAAAACCAAAAATAAAGAAATCAGATCAGTTTCCGGAAAGACTGATTCCCCATGTCGCTTCTTTTTTGCTCCCGTTTTTCTGGCTGAATTCTCTACTGGAGGATGGATGTTATTCCACGTAATCCAAGTTATTCAGCCTCTTTTTCTCCAATAATCTTCCTACTACACTATCCATTTCTAATCTCTTTATATCTGGGATTAAATATGTATATTTCAAAGACGACGACTACGTCCCCACCTTCGAATCACCCTGGATCCACGGGGCTGGACCACGGCACTTTCCCTGCTTGGTCGGGAAAGAATTCCCGGCGTTCCCACCGAATCTCAAGAAGAGGCGCTCTCCACAGGAAGGCGAGAGGAATTCCAGGGTCGTGCCACAATTCCAAGAGTCCCCAGATGTCTCAGTCCATTCCAGAGGAACCTGTTTTCCGCTGCACTGCCTTGATTTTCACGCCGAGGATCGACTGGCACCACGGTGGCACGTGGGACCAGCGATGTGGGAAAGCCTCGGGAAAGCCTCGAGGGAAAGCCGCCGTGGAACTAGCGCTCGAGGGAAAGAAACAGATCTCTTGATCCACGCGACGGGCAGAGTGACAT
>NW_017215898.1:0-13573 GCF_001704415.2 Capra hircus
CCTCTCCAGGCGAGGCGAGATGAGGCCCATTTCCGCTGAGGTGTCTCGAGGCTAATCACACCTAACCTCTGGAAATTCCAAAGGGTGCTTCACAATCTTGCTGCAACTCAAGAAGTTCCCCGACTTACCCGTCTCCACTCGAGAGGAAGCACGAGAGTCCCGCCCACATCCAGAAGGAGACCCGTTTCTGCCTCCTAGCTCGAGAGGAGGGATCCTTTCTCTGCGTGTTCGGGGAAGAATTCCCGGCGTTCCCGTCGCATCACAAGAGGAGACGCTCTCCACAGGAAAGGCGAGAGGAACTCCAGGGTCGTGCCACCATTCCCAGAGTCCCCCAGATGTCTCAGTCCATTCCAGGGAAACCTGTTTTCCCTGCACTGCCTCGACTTTCAATCCGAGGATCGACTCACACCACGGTGGCATCGTGGTACAGCCTGTGAGAAAGCCTCGTGGAAAGCCTCGTGGGAAAGCCTCAAGGGAAAGCCACAGATCTCTTGATCCAGCGAAGGGAAGCGTGACACTGCTGCTGCTACAGCTCGGGAGGAAAGCGCACGTGCATGCCCCCGCTCGAGACGAGGACTGACTCCCCTGGGAGACTCCAGAAGTACCCAGGATCCATGTCTGCACTGGAGAGGAATCCTCAGGTTCCGGCACCAACTCCACACAAGGTCTTAGGCCCGGCATCGACGTGAGAGGAATCCCGAGAGGCCCCAGAGCAACTCGCATGGGGACTGGCCTTTCCTGAGGCCACCACAGCGGGTCCCTGAGGTCCCCGTCGTAAGTCGAGAGCACCTGCCGCAACTCGAGAAAAACCAGGAGGTTCTCCCCTCCAGGTGAGCTGAGTCCCATTTCCGCTGAGGTATCTCGAGGCTAATCACACCTTACCTCTGGAACTTCCAAAGGGTCCTTCACACCCTTACTGCAACTCAAGAAGTTCCCCGACATACCCCGTCTCCACTCGAGAGGAAGCACGAGAGTCCCGCCTACATCCAGAGGAGCCCCGTTTCCGCCTTCTAGCTCGAGAGGAGGGATCCTTTCCCTGCGTGGTCGGGATAGAATTCCCGGTGTTCCCGTCACATCTCAAGAGGAGTCGCGCTCCACAGGAAAGGTGAGAGGAACTCCAGGGTCGTGCCACCATTCCAGAGTCCCCTGATCTCTCAGTCCATTCCAGGGAAACCTGTTTTCCCTTCACTGCCTCGACTTTCAAGCCGAGGATCGACTCACCACGGTGGCACGTGGGACAGCCCTGTGGGAAAGCCTCATGGGAAAGCCTCGTGGAAAGCCTCGTGGGAAAGCCTCGTGGGAAAGCCTCGAGGGAAAGGCACAGATCCCTTGATCCAAGCATAGGGAAGCGTGACACTGCTGCTTCAGCTCAGGAGGAAAGCGCACGTGCATGCCCCCGCTCGAGACGAGGACTGACTCCCCTGGGGAGACTCCAGAAGTACCCCAGGATCCATGTCTGCACTGGAGAGGAATGCTCAGGTTCCGGCACCGACTCCATACAAGATCTTAGGCCCTGGCATCGACGAGAGAGGAATCCCGAGAGGCCCCAAAGCAACTCGCATTGTGGACTGGGCCTTTCCTGAGGCCACCAGAGCGGGTCCCTGAGGTCCCCGTCGTAAGTCGAGAGCGCCTGCCGCAACTCGAGAAAATCCAGGAGGTTTTCCCCTCCAGGCGTGGTGAGGCCCATTTCCGCTCAGGGCATCTCCAGGCAAATCACACCTATCATCTGGGAAATTCCAAAAGGTCCTTCACACCCTTGCTGCACCTCAAGAATTTCCCCGACATACCCGTCTCCACTCGAGAGGAAGCACTAGAGTCCCGCCATATCCAGAGGTGCCCCGTTTGCGCCTCATAGCTCAAGAGGAGGGATCCTGTCCTGCGAGGTCGGAAAAGAATTTCCGTCATTCCCGTCGCATCCCAAGACGAGGCGCTCTCCACAGGAAAGGCGAGAGGAACTCCAGGGTCGTGCCACCATTGCCAGAGTTCCACTGATGACTCAGTCCATTAAAGGGAAATCTGTTTTCCCAGCACTGCCTCGACTTTCAAGCCGAGGATCGACACACACCAAGGTGGCACGTGGGACAGCACTGTGGGAAAGCCTCGTGGAAAAGCTTCGTGGGAAAGCCTAGATGGAAAGACACAGATCCCTTGATCCACGCTACGGGAAGCGTGATACTGCTGCTACAGCTCGGGTGGAAAGCGCACGTGCATGCCCCCACTCGAGACGAGGACTGGCTCCCCTGGGGAGACTCCAGAAGTACCCCAAGATCCATGTCATCACTGCAGAGGAATCCTCAGGTTCTGGCACCGACTGCACACAAGGTCTTAGGCCCCGGCATCGAAGGGAGAGGAATCCCGAGAGGCCCCGAGCAACTCGCATGGGGACTGGCCTTTCCTGAGGCCACCAGAGCGGGTCCCTGAGGTCCCCGTCGAAAGTCGAGAGCACCTGCTGAAACTCGAGAAAATCCAGGAGGTTCTCCCCTCCAGGAGAGATGAGGCCCGTTTCCGCTGAGGCCTATCGAGGCTAATCACACCTAACCTCTGGAACTTTCCAAGGGTCCTTCACACCCTTTCTGCAACTCAAAAAGTTCCCCGACACACCCGTCTCCACTGAGAGGAAGCACGAGAGTACCGCCCACATCCAGAGGAGCCCCGTGTCCGACTCCTAGCTCGAGAGGAGGGATCCTTTCCCTGCGTGTTCGGTCAAGTATTCCCGGCGTTCCCGTCGCATCTCGAGAGGAGGCGCTCTCCACAAGAAAGGCGAGAGAAACTCCAGGGTCTTGCCACAGTTCCCAGAGTCCGCCAGATGTCTCAGTCCATTCCAGGGAAACCTGTTTTCCCTGCACTGCCTCGACGTTCAAGCCGAGGATCGACTCACACCACGGTGGCACGTGGGACAGTCCTGTGGGAAAGCCTCGTGGGAAAGCCTCTTCGGAAAGCCTCGAGGGAAAGCCACAGATCCCTTGATCCACGCGAAGGGAAGCGCGACACTGCTGCTACAGCTCGGGAGGAAAGCGCACGTGCATGCCCCACTCGAGACGAGGACTGACTCCCCTGGGGAGACTCCAGAAGTACCCCAAGATCCATGTCAGCACTGGAGAGGAATCCTCAGTTTCCAGCACCGACTCAACACAAGATCTTAGGTCCCGGCATCGACGGGAGAGGAATCCTGAGAGGCCCCCGAGCAACTCGCATGGGGACTGGGCCTTTCCTGAGGCCACCAGAGCGGGTCCCTGAGGTCCCCGTCGTAAGTGAGAGCACCTGCCCCAACTCGAGAAAATCCAGGAGGTTCTCCTCTCCAGGCGAGATGAGGCCCATGTCCGCTGAGGCGTATCCAAGCTAATCACATCTAACGTCTGGAACTTCCAAAGGGTCCTTCACACCCTTGCTGCAACTCAAGAAGTTCCCCGACATACCCGTCTCCACTCGAGAAGAAGCTCGAGAGTCCCGCCAATATCAAGAGGAACCCCGTTTACCGCCCCCTAGCTCGAGAGGAGGGATCCTTTCCCTGCGTGTTCGGGAAAGAATCCCCGGCGTTTCCGTCGCATCTCAAGAGGAGGCGCTCTCCACAGGAAAGGCGAGAGGAACCCCAGGGTCGTGCCACATTCCCAGAGTCCACCAGATGTCTCAGTCCATTCCAGGGAAACCTGTTTTCCCTGCACTGACTTGACTTTCAGCCGAGGATCGACTCGCACCACGGTGGCACGTGGGACAGCCCTGTGGGAAAGCCTCGTGGGAAAGCCTTGTGGGAAAGCTTCGAGGGAAAGCCACAGATTCCTTAATCCACGTGAATGGAAGCGTGACACTGCTGAAACAGCTCGGGAGGAAAGCGCACGTGCATGCCCCCACTCGAGACGAGGACTGACTTCCCTGGGGAGACTCCAGAAGTACCCCAAGATCCATGTCAGCAATAGTGAGGAATCCTCAGCTTCCAGCACTTTCTACACACAAGGTCTTAGGCCGCAGCATCAACAGGAGAGGAATCCCGAGAGGCCCCCGAGCAACTCGCATGGGGACTGGCCTTTCCTGAGGCCACCAGAGCGCGTCACTGAGGTCCCCGTCGTAAGTCGAGAGCACCTACTGCAACTCGAGAAAATTCAGGAGGTTCTCCCCTCCAGTCGAGATGAGGCCCATTTCCGCTGAGGTGTCTCGAGGCTAATCACACCTAACCTCTGGAACTTCCAAAGGGTCCTTCACACCCTTGCTGAAACTGAAATAGTTCCCTGACATACCCGGCTCCACTCGAGAGGAAGCATGAGAGTCCCGCCCACATCCAGAGGAGCCCCGTTTCCGTCTCCTAGCTCGAGAGGAGTGATCCTTTCCCTGCGTGGTCGGGAAAGAATTCCCGGCGTTCCCGTCGCATCTCAAGAGGAGGCGCTCTCCACAGGAAAGGCAAGAGGAACTCCAGGGTCGTGCCACCATTCCCAGAGTCCCCCAGATATCTCAGTTCATTCCAGGGAAACCTTTTTCCCCTCCACTGCCTCGACTTTCAAGCCGAGGATCGACTCACACCACGGTGGCACGTGGGACAGCCCTGTGGGAAAGCCTCGTGGGAAAGCCTCGAGGGAAAGCCACAGATCCCTTGATCCACGCGAAGGGAAGCGTGACACTGCTGCTACAGCTCGGGAGGAAATCGCATGTGCATGCCCCCACTCGAGATGCAGAATGACTTTCCTGGGGAGACTCCAGAAGTACCCCAAGATCCCTGTCAGCACTGGAGAGGAATCCTCAGGTTCCGGCACCGACTCCACACAAGATCTTAGGCCCCGGCATCGACGGGAGAGGAATCCTGAGAGGCCCCCAAGCAACTCGCATGGGGACTGGCCTTTCCTGAGGCCAACAGACCGGGTCTCTGAAGTCCCCGTCGTAAGTCGAGAGCACCTGCCGAAACTCGGTAAAATACAGGAGGTTCTCCCCTGCAGGCGAGATGAGGCCAGTTTCCACTGAGGTGTCTCGAGGCTAATCACACTTGACCTCTGGAACTTCCAAAGAGTCTTTCACAGTCAAGCTGCAACTCAAGAAGTTCCCCGACACACCCGTCTCCACTCAAGAGGAAGCAGGATGGTCCCGGCCACATCCTGAGGAGCTCCGTTTCCGGCTCGTACCTCGAGATGAGGGATCCTTTCCCTGCTTGTTCGGAAAAGAATTCCCGGCATTCCCATCTCATCTCAAGGTGGCGCTCTCCAAAGGAAAGGGGAGAGGAACTGCAGGGTCGTGCCACCATTCCAAGACTCCCCCAGATGTGTCAGTCCGTTCCACAGGAACCTGTTTTCCCTGCACTGCCTCGGCTTTCACGCCGAGGATCGACTCACACCACCGTGACACGTGGGACAGCCCTGTGGGAAAGCCTCGTGGGAAAGACTCGAGGGAAAGCCACAGATCCCTTGGTCCACGCAAGGGGAACCGTGAGACTGCTGCTACAGCATGGGAGGAAATGGCACGCTCATGCCCCCACTCGAGACGAGGCCTGACTCCCTTGTGGAGACTCCAGAAGTACCCCAAAATCCATGTCAGCACTAGAGAGGAATCCTCAGCTTCCGGCCCCGACTCCACACAAGGAGAGCACCTGCTGAAACTCGGAAATATCCAGGAGCCTCTCCGTTCCAGGCGACATGAGGCCCATTTCTGCTGAGGCATCTCGAGACTAACCACACCTAACCTCTGGAACTTCCAAAGGTTCGTTCACACCCTTGCTGCAACTCAAGAAGTTCCCCGACATACCCTTTCCTCTTCACGTTCTGCCATAATGGTGGTGTCATCTGCATATCTAAGTTTATTGATATTTCTACCGGCAATCTTGATTCCAGTTCATGTATCTTCCATCCCAGCATGTTTCATGATGTACTCTGCATATAAGTTAAATAAACAGGGTGACAATATACAGCCTTGACATACTCCTTTTCCTTTTTGGAACCAGTCTGTTGTTCCATGTCCTGCTCTAACTGTTGCTTCCTGACCTTCATCCAGATTTCTCAAGAGGCAGGTTAGGTGGTCTGGTATTCCCATCTCTTTCAGAATTGTGGCTAAAACAACAGTATAAGGACCTTTCCGATGTCAGGCCAAGGAATTGTGTTTCCAGTCATTGAGCCACACCTGATCACTGAGCACAAATTCATGAATCTGTTCCTCAAGGGGGAATGATATTCTTTTTTATACAAACTTAGTTACCTGATTTATTACCTTACCTAATTGTTCCATCTGCTGTGAAATCCCACCCCCTTACTTGTGGCAAATCTGCTAACACCTGCCTCACTGTGGGAGGGGGTCTCCCATAGAAAATTTCATAAGGACAACAACTGTGGGAACGTGCGGTTACCCGTAATATGAGTAAGTCTGCCGGAAGCAAGCCCATCCATGTACAGTCAGTCTCTATGATCCATTTTGAAAGTGTCTCTTCAAGAGTTTGGTTGTTTCTTTCCATCATTCCAGAACACTGGGGCCTATATGCTGTATGTAATTTCCACTGATATTTAGAGCTTCACATACCTGTTAATTAACGCGGCTACAAAGACAGGGCCATTGTCGGATTCTATACTGGTTGGAAACCCAAGTCTGGGAATTATTTCTCAAATCAGCGAGCTACTTCATTTTCTTTTTCAGATCAGGTAGGGAAGGCCTCTGCCCAACCGGAGAAGGTACCTACTATTCTAGTAAGTCATGATAACAGGTGACTGCCTTTGCTTCCCCGAAGGACACTCGCTTTCCCTGCATCCTGAGAACTCCACGTCTCAGCCAGTTGGAAAAGCGCTTCTTGGAGGTCATTATTCAGGGGCAATTTCCCCTGGAGCCCGGGGCCATAGGGAGCGGCTCCACACTCCCAGGGAAAGGCAGAGCCACAGCCACACATCTGTCCCATCCCCTTTGCTCTGTAGGAGAGCTCTAGTGAGCCTAGGTCTGTCAGGAAAATTCTTGGCTCCTATGGGGACACATTCTATGTGTGAAACTGCATCCAGGACCTAGGGGCCACAGGGCGCCTGTTTCTCTCGGGGGCGGAGGGGTGGGGGGCCTGAAGCAGTGCGGCCCAGCAACAGCTTCCACATCCATCCAATTGCTCTTTTCTTACCTCTGATAGAACTAGCTTTGTTCCAGCCTTTGGCAATTTGGAGGCAAGCGGGCCCCACTTCCTCCCCAAGGAGGCATGGGACCTACTCTGAGTGGAAATGCCCCTCACGGAGCTGAACCCAGGAAGGCACCCAGTCATGTCTGACACATTCCTGCATCCTGCTTCTTCATGAGCAATACCGCTGTAAGCTAGGAATGTCTTTCCAAGGCTCAGAAAGGACAGGGGAGATGCATGGTGCTGCCTCTGGAATTTCGGTCCTCTGAGCAGACCTGGAGGTCTCCCCTTGAAGGAGCTAACCAGTTTCTTCCAAATACAGGCTTGCAAACACACACTGGGTGGCTGCCTCTTCTTCCCTGAAGGACGATCACTTTCCCCGCATCCTGTGAACTCTGCATCCCAGCCTGCTGGAAAAGCGCTTCTTGGAGGTCATTTTTCAGGGACAATTTTCCCTGGAGCCCGGGGCCGTAGGGAGGGCCCCATGCTCGCTGGGAAAGGCAGAGTCACATCCACAGTCTGTTCTACCCCTTTTGCCCTGTAGGAGAGCTCTAGTGAGCCTAGATCTGTCAGGAAAATTCTTGGCTCCTATGGGGACACACCCTGTGTGTTAACCTGCATATCGGACCTAGGGGCCACAGGGCGCCTGTTCCTCTCGGGGGGGACCCTGAAGTGGTGCGGCCCAGCAACAGCCTGAACATCCATCCGATTGCTCTTTTCTTCCTTCTGATAGAGCTAGCTTTGCTTCTCGCTTTGGCATTTCGGAAGCCAGGGGGAGCCCCACCGCTGTTGTCCTGGGGTCTATTGGAGGTACCGGGTCTTTTGGACCCCAGCATGGCACCCGACCCCCTCAGACACACTCCCGCAGCCTCCTTCCCCATGGGCAGGACTGTTCTGACCTAGGAATGTGTTCCCAAGGCTCAGAAAATGCAGGGAAACACACGGCCCTGACTCTGGAACTGAGGCCGTTGGAGCAGGCCTGGAGGTCTGACGTCTGAGACGCCAAACACTTGCTGCAAGATACAGGTGTGAAAACACACTCTCTGGGGCTGCCTTTCCTTCCTCCAAGGAAGAGAGCTTTTCCAGTCTCCTCCGTGCTGAGTCATACAAGGCTGGAAAGGTCTGGCTTAGAGGGCATTTCTCAGCGGCAATGGCCCCTGAGGCCCTGCACCCAGGGAGGGATCCTACCCTCCCAGGGGAAGTCAAAGCAACCTCCAAACAGCTGTTCTCTCATATTTCCTCTGCAGGAGGGAGCTAGTGAGCCCAGGTCTGTCTGGAACGTTCTTGGATCCTGCGGGGAAATCATCCTGGGAGCCCACCTGGATACCAGTCGTAGGGGCTAAAATTCGCATTTTCCTTCCTTGGAGCCCTAACGCAGTACAGCCTAGCAACTGCTTGAAAATCCATCCTGTTGCTGTTTTCTTCCCTCTGACAGAGCGAGCTTTGCTCCCCATTTTGGGATTTCAGAAGCAAGGTGGTGGCCTGCAACTCCTTGCCTGGGGTCCATTGGAGGTGCAAGGTGCCCTCGACCAGGTGACCCCAGCATGACACCTGGCCCCCCTCAGACACACTCCCGCAGCAGTCCCCATGGGCAGGACTGCTCTCAACTAGGAATGTGTTTGCAAGGCCAGGAAACTGCAGGGAGACACAAGGCCCTGATTCTGGAATTGAGTCTGTTGGAACAGGCCTGCAGGTCTTCTGTCTAACAAGCCAAACACTTGCTGCAAGATACAGGCCTGAAAACACACTCTTGGGCTGCCTTTCCTTCCTCCAAGGAAGAGAGTTTTCTCAGCCTCCTGTGGGCTGAGAGTCACACAGGGCTGAAAAGCACTTGCTGGGAGATTCTTTTTCATTGGCCATGGCCCCTGAGGCCCTGTGCTCAGGGAGGGCTCCCTCCCTCCCAGGGAAAGTCAAAGGAAGCTCCAAACGGCTGTTCAATCATGTTTCTGAGAGAGTCATTGCCAAGGCAGGTTTCTAAGAAGTTCAAGGGTCCCCAAGGAGAGAGGGGTCTAGAATTCTCAAGGAGGAAGAAAGGACAAACTGTTTTCCCCTCTACATTCCTTAGGATTATATAACAATCATGCATCCTTCTTGAGGACGGTCTCTGGAAAAAACCTTCTGGCTAATCCTGTTATCTTAAAATGTAAATTATGGGAGTAGGTCTAGTGAGTCTTTACAACCTCCAGACATTCTTTTGTTCGTCATAACTTATTGGAGAGTATATAACTCCATTACTAACACTAGCAAGGGGGTACGTTTTCTGCCCCTTGTGATGTCTCTGTCAGAAGCTTTCTCTATCTCCTTTATACTTTAATAAAACTCTATTGCACAAAAGCTCTGAGCAATCAAGCCTCGTCTTGGGCCCTGGATTGAATTCTTCTCCTCCATAAGCCAAGAATCCCAGCATCTTTTCGTGGTTCAGCAACAATATTTCATTTCCTCTGCAGGAGAGAGCTAGTGAGCTTAGGTCTGTCTGGAACATTCTTGGATCCTGTGGGGAAAATATCCTGTGCACACATCTGGATACTGGGCCTAGAGGCCAAAATTTGCATTTCTTTCCCGGGGAGCCCTAACGTGGTGTGACTTAGCAACTGCTTGAAAATCCATCCCATTGCTGTTTTCCTCCTTCTGACAGAGCTGGCTTTGTTCCCTGCTTTGGGATATCTCAACCGAAGGGCCGGTCCATAGCTACTCGCCTGGGGCCCATTGGATGTGCAAGGTGCCCTCGACTAGGTGACCCTAGCATGGCACTCAGCCCGCTCAGACACACTCCCGAGGCTTCTTTCTCATGGGAAGCACTGCTCCAACCTAGGAATGTGTCTGCAATGCTTGGAAAGTGCAGTGAGACACACAGCCCTGACTCTGCAATTGAGGCCCTCAGAGCAAGCCTGCAGCTCTGATGTCTGAGAAGCAAAACACTTGCTGCAAAGAGAGGCCTGAAAACACACTCTCTGTGGATGACTTTCCTTCCTCTAAGGAAGATAGTTTTCCCAATCTCCTGCTTCCTGAATGTCACACAGCTGGAATGCGCTTGCTTGGAGGTCGTGATTCAGTGGCAATGACCCCTGAGGCCCTTTGCCCAGGGAGGGCTCCCACACTCACAGGCAAATCAAAGCAACTTCCAAGTGAGTCAGCTCTTCACATCAAGTGGCCAAAGTATTGGAGTTTCAGGTTCAGTATTAGTCCTTCCAATGCTATATTCAGACCTGATTTCCTTTAGGATGGAGTGGTTGCGTCTCCTTGTAGTCTAAGCGACCTACAAGCATCTTCTTCAACACCACAGTTCAAAAGCATCTAATTTTCAGCTGTCACTTTCTTTATAGTACATCTTTCATATCCATCCATGACATATGGAAAAACCATAGCCTTGACTGGATGGATCTTTGTTGGCAAAGCAACGTCTCGGCTTTTTAATATGCTGTCTAGTTTGGTCATCACTTTTCTTCCAAGTCATAAATATGTTTTAAGTTCATGGAGGCAGCCATCACCTGCAGTGATTTCCAAGCCCCCCAAAATAGTCTGCTGCTGTTTCCAATGTGTTCCCATCTATTTGCCATGAAGTGATGAGACTGGATGCAATGATTTTAGTTTTCTGAATGCTGAGCTTTAAGCTAACTTTTTCACTCTCCTCTTTCACTTTCATCAGGAGACTCTTTAGTTCTTCTTCACTTTCTGCCATAAGGGTGGTGTCATCTGCATATCTGAGATTCTTGATATTTCTCCCAGCAATCTGGATTCCAGCATGTGCTTCCTCCAGCCCAGTGTTTCTCATGATGTACTCTGCATATAAGTTAAATAAGCAGGGTGACAATACACTGCCTTGACATATTCCTTTTCCTATTTAGAACCAGTCTGTTGTTCCATGTCCAGTTCGAACTGTTTCTTCCTGACCTGCATACAGGTTTCTCAAGAGACAGGTCAGGTGGTCTGGTATTCCCATCTCTTTCAGAATTTTTCCCAGTTTATTGTGATCCACACAGTCAAAGGCTTTGGCATAGTCAATAAAGCAGAAATAGATGTCTTTTTTTCTGGAACTCTCTTGCTTTTTCAATGATCCAGTGGATGTTGGCAGTTTGATCTCTGGTTTCTCTGCATGTTTTAAATCCCTCTTGAACATTTGGAAGTTCACAGTTCATGTGAACTTGGAGAATTTTGAGCATTACTTTACTAGTGTGTGAGATGAGTGCAATTGTGCAGCAGCTTGAATATTCTTTGTCATTGCCTTTCTTTGGGATTGGAATGAAAACTGACCTAATGACTAGATGTTTTCAATTGCATATGCTGAAAGAACTGGCTGTGCAGTTTTGAAGAAAAAAAAATCATTTTAACCCATTTTCTCTGAAGTGCAAGGCATATCATGGCCATCCCTGAATCATAAAGTCACCTTTTCTTTATGTAGTTATAGTTTCATGCCTAAATTATAGGCCAACTCATGCTCAAATTGACTCTGATGTCAGGGGCAGATCAACTAATAAAAAGCTTGGATTGTCCCTCTGGAGGAAAGTGAGATCTTGGTCCCACGAGAAGAATCTGAAGGGTTAAGGGAACTTGCAAGAGTGGGGAAAGCTTAGTCCATCCTACATGTACCAAAATCTTAAATAAGGCTTATTTGCTTTACCGAAGTAAACAAACAGATGATGAAAACAATTATAAATCAATGAAAGGTAAAGAAACTCATAGTCTGTTATCAAAAATTGCATTCTAAGAAAACTTTGTTCTCTTAACCTAGAGAGGAGACTAAATTCCATCTGGTACCAGCTTACCAGAAGACAAACAAACAAACAAACAAATTATCGGTAAGCTTAAAAAAATGTATATTCCATATATCTTGAAGTAGCAGTATTTCTGTAAAGGCATCAGTGTGAAATCATAGAAGACATGGTTAAAACCTGATTAAATAGAAATTGACAATGTAATCTGGTCACTGCTGCGACTTGAAATGCTTTCATATGATAACTGGAATTATAACTGACAGCATTTGACCAGGACATATCAGATTTTCACGGATGTCAGATAATTTCTAGGATATCTATATTAGGAACTGAAGGAATCTTTGAACCTAGGAAAGAAAACAACAGTCTCAAAGGCCCTTGCTGAATATCTATCAGCAAGGAATGTCTTTGCAAGGATCGCAAAATGAAGGGAAAATACACCGACCTGCCTCTGCACCTTCGGTCCTCTGAGCAGATCTGGAGGTCTCCCTTTGTATAAGCTAACCTGTTCCTTCCAAATAGAGGTTTGCAACACAAAACAAGTGGCCGCCTATTCTTCCTCGAAGGAGGATCTCTTTCCCCACATCCTGCGAACTCCCTTTCCCAGCCTCCAGGAAAAGCGCTTCTTGCAGTTCCTTTCAGAAAATTCTATGGACGGAGAAGCCTGGTAGGCTGCAGTCCGTGGGGTCGCTGAGGGTCGGACACGACTGAGCGACTGCACTTTCATTTTCACTTTCATGCATTGGAGAAGGCAATGGCAACCCACTTACTGTTCTTGCCTGGAGAATCCCAGGGACGGGGGAGCCTAGTGGGCTACCGTCTATGGCGTCGCACAGAGTCGAACACGACTGAAGCAACTTAGCAGCAGCAGCAGCAGCAGTTCCTTTCTTAGGGGCAGTTATCCCTGAGATTGGGACCTGGAAAGGCAGAGCCACCTCCACACACACGTCTTTTCTGTCCCCTTTCCTCTGGAGGAGAGCTCTAGTGAGCCTAGGTCTGTCAGGAAAATTCTTGGCTTTGACGGGATCACACCCGGTGTGTGAACCTGCATACCCGACCTAGGGGCCACAGGGCACCTGTTTTGCTCGAGTGGGTCCTGGAGGGGTGCAGCATAGCAAGAGCTTAAAAATCCATCCAATTTGTCTTTTTTTTTAACCTCGGAGAGAACGAGTTTGCTCCACCTCCACCCTTTTGGCAGTGTGGAGGGAAGAGGGGCACCACCCTCTCCCAAAGGGGACATAGGGCCTACCAGGAGAGAAAGGCCCCTTGAGGAGCTGAGCCCAGGTAGGCAGCCAGTGATGTCAAGCACACTCCCGCTGCTTGCTTCTTCATGGGCACTCCCACGATCTGCTAGGAATGTCTTTGGCCAAGGATCTCAAAGGGGAAGTGGAGATACATGGCCCTGTCTCTGGAACTTCAGTCCTCTGAGCAGATCTGGAGGTCTTGAGTTGTATAAGCAAACCTGTTCCTTCCAAATAGAGGCTTGCAAACACACACCCCGGTGGTTGCCTCTTCTTCCCCGAAGAAGTCTTTCTTTCCCCACATGCTGCGAACTCCCTGTCCCAACCTCCAAGAATAGCGCTTCTTGCCATTCCTTTCTTAGAGGCAGTTATCCCTGAGCTTGGGGCCGTAGGGACTAGCCCCACACTCACAGGGAAAGGCAAAGACTCCTCCATACATCTCCTCTATCCCCTTTGCTCTGGAGGAGAGCTCTAGTGAGCCTAGGTCTTTCAGGAAAATTCTTGGCTTGGACAGGATCTCACCCTGTTTGTGAACCTGCATACCCAACCAGGGGCCACAGAGC
>NW_017215899.1:0-13571 GCF_001704415.2 Capra hircus
CATTCCCAGAGTCCCCAGATGTCTCAATCCATTCCAGGGAAACCTGTTTCCCTGCACTGCCTCAACTTTCAAGCCGAGGATCGACTCACACCACGGTGGCACGTGGACAGCCCTGCGGGAAAGCCTCGTGGAAAGCCTCGAGGGAAAGCCACAGATCCCTTGATCCACGCGAAGGGAAGCGTGACACTGCTGCTACAGCTCGGGAGGAAAGCGCACGTGCATGCCCCCACTCGCGACGAAGACTGACTCCCCTGGGGAGACTTCAGAAGTACCCAAGATCCATGTCAGCACTGAGAGGAATCCTCAGCTTCCGGCACCGACTCCACACAAGGTCTTATGCGGGGTCCAGCCCCGGTGGATCCAGGGAATTCGAAGGGTGGTCGGCGTTGGCGTGGAAAGACTTGTTTATTTATTAATGTAAGATTAGATTAGGAAACTATAGTGTAGTAAGAAGATTAAGTGGAGGAAGAGGGCTGAATAGCTTGGTTTACGCGGCAAGGCCAATAAAATTCCAGACAAGGAATTTGCACCACCTACGTTGGGCCACCGGCGGCCCGCCTTGAATATCTAAGGGTGCCTCGGCCTTAAGCTCCCTTTTCGTGCGGGTCTTAACAGCCGCGGCAAGTAAGTAGACCTGGCGAGCCTCCGCACTCCAGGTGGAGATTGCAGCCTGAAGTTAAGAGTAAAGAGCCAGAGAGGAAGGAAAGGTAGAGGAAGGAAGAAGGAAGAGAGAGAAAGACACGGGCGGGGAGCCAGAGTCCAAGAAACCAGGCTGAGAGGACTAGTTCGAGAAGCTGGTTCCGAGAAACTGGCCCCCGGCCGCCCTGGCCTCCTCCTTTATTGTTCAGAAGGCCTTTTATACTTTTGATAAACATGGAGATCAATGGATAACACAAAATTATGTAGGCGTTCACAACCCAGATTCTTTCTGTATATCATTTTGTATACAAAAGGTCTCAGGTGATTTACATTATCTTCTGGCCAAGAGGCTTGTTAACCACTTTTTGGCTCTCTTCCTTAATGAATGTTAATTTTGTTTCCCCTGAAGTGTTTTTCTTTAATCTGCATCTCCTTAAAGCATTAAAGTTTACATCTCTATAGAACAAAGGTGCAGTGGGTTATAACAAAGAAGGGTACTTAACTCAAAGATCTAATGTTGCTAATACCAGGTCTACTACTTGTTTTTCTATATACCAACTATATCTAAAAATAAAAGGATATGAAAATTTGGCAGCAAGCATTGACCCAAAAAAATGAAACTTTTAATCAGTCCTATTCTAAAGCTTTTGACTCCTCGGAAGCTTCCTGCATTCCTAGGATGTTTTAAGCTTCCTGTGCCTCCTGCGGTCAGGAGGCCTCAAACAATCACAAGCGCAGCTGTACGAGTCCTACAGGGCAGGCTAGAAAGCCATCAGAGGGTTTTGGATTGAAACACTCTTTCAAATGCAGAAGACTAACGCCCTGAATTGACTTTTTCCAGAAAAGGTCAGAAGAGTGAAAAAGCAGAGCACAAAAACCGGCAGATTTTTGTTGGGGTACATGCTTAAAAATTTCCAGAGGGGTTCCTGAAGTCTGAGCACGCCTTGCTTATGTCAGCTTCCTTCCTCATAAACTTGTCACGGGCGGGCTTCCTCACACTGGCTCCCGGCAGGCTTAGGCCCCGGCATCGACGGGAGAGGAATCCCGAGAGGCCCCCGAGCAACTCGCATGGGGACTGGCCTTTCCTGAGGCCACCAGAGCGGGTCCCTGAGGTCCCCGTCATAAGTCGAGGAGCACCTGCCGCTACTCGAGAAAATCCAGGAGGTTCTCCCCTCCAGGCGAGATGAGGCCCATTTCCGCTGAGGCGTCTCCAGGCTAATCACACCTAACCTCTGGAACTTCCAAAGGTCCTTCACACCCTTGCTGCAACTCAAGAAGTTCCCCGACATACCCGTCTCCACTCGAAAAGGAATCACGAGAGTCCCGCCCTCATCCAGAGAAGCCCCGTTTCCGCCTCCCAGATCGAGAGGAGGGATCCTTTCCCTGCGTGGTCGGGAAAGAATTCCCGGCGTTCCCGTGCATCTCAAGAAGAGGCGCTCTCCACAGGAAAGGCGAGAGGAAACTCCAGGGTCGTGCCACCCATTCCCAGAGATCCCCCAGATGTCTCAGTTCATTCCAGGGGAAACCTGTTTTCCCTGTACTGCTCGACTTTCAAGCCGAGGATCGACTCACACCACGGTGGCACGTGGGACAGCCCTGCGGGAAAGCCTTGCGGGGAAAGCCTCGTGGGAAAGCCTCGAGGGAAAGCCTCGTGGGAAAGCCACAGATCCCTTTGATCCACGCGAAGGGGAGCGTGACACTGCTGCTACAGCTCGGGAGGAAAGCGCACGTGCATGCCCCCACTCGCGACGAAGACTGACTCCCCTGGGGAGACTTCAGAAGTACCCCCAAGATCCATGTCAGCACTGGAGAGGATTCCTCAGGCTTCCGGCACCGACTCCACACAAGGTCTTATGCCGGGGTCCAGCCCCGGTGGATCCAGGGAATTCGAACGGTGGAACGGCGTTGGCGTGGAAAGACTTGTTTATTTATTAATGTAAGATTTAGATTAGGAAACTATAGTGTAGTAAGAAGATTAAGTGGAGGAAGAGGGCTGAATAGCTTGGTTTACGGCGGAAGGCCAATAAAATTCCAGACAAGGAATTTGCACCACCTACGTTGGGCCACCGGCGCCCGCTTGAATATCTAAGGGTGCCTCGCCTTAAGCTCCCTTTCGTGCGGGTCTTAACAGCCGGGGCAAGTAAGTAGACCTGGCGAGCCTCCGCACTCCAGGTGGAGATTCAGCCTGAAGTTAAAGTAAAGAGCAGAGAGAAGGAAAGGTAGAGAAGAAGAAAGAGAGAGAAAGACACGGGGGGAGCCAGAGTCCCAAGAAACCAGGCTGAGAGACTAGTTCGAGAAGCTGGTCCGAGAAACTGGCCCCCGGCCCCTGGCCTCCTCCTTTATTGTTCAGAAGGCCTTTTATACTTTTGATAAAACATGGAGATCAATGGATAACACAAAATTATGTAGCGTTCACAA
This sequence comes from Capra hircus, assembly GCF_001704415.2. Taxonomy (NCBI): domain Eukaryota; kingdom Metazoa; phylum Chordata; class Mammalia; order Artiodactyla; family Bovidae; genus Capra; species Capra hircus. The sequence continues at coordinate 3,058 of NW_017215899.1, forward strand.
CCAGATTCTTTCTGTATATCATTTTGTATACAAAAGGTCTCAGGTGATTTACATTATCTTCTGGCCAAGAGGCTTGTTACCACTTTTTGGCTCTCTTCCTTAATGAATGTTAATTTTGTTTCCCCTGAAGTGTTTTCTTTAATCTGCATCTCCTTAAAGCATTAAAGTTACATCTCTATAGAACAAAGGTGCAGTGGGTTATAACAAAGAAGGTACTTAACTCAAAGATCTAATGTTGCTAATACCAGGTCTACTACTTGTTTTTCTATATACCAACTATATCTAAAAATAAAGGATATGAAAATTTGGCAGCAAGCATTGACCCAAAAAAATGAAACTTTTAATCAGTCCTATTCTAAAGCTTTTGACTCCTCGGAAGCTCCTGCATTCCTAGGATGTTTTAAGCTTCCTGTGCCTCCTGCGGTCAGGAGGACCTCAAACAATCACAAGCGCAGCTGTACGAGTCCTACAGGCAGGCTAGAAAGCCATCAGAGGGTTTTTGGATTGGAAACACTCTTTCAAATGCAGAAGACTAACGCCCTGAATTGACTTTTTCCAGAAAAGGTCAGAAGAGTGAAAAAGCAGAGCACAAAAACCGGCAGATTTTTGTTGGGGTACATGCTTAAAAATTTCCAGAGGGGTTCCTGAAGTCTGAGCACGCCTTGCTTATGTCAGCTTCCTTCCTCATAAACTTGTCACGGCGGGCTTCCTCACACTGGCTCCCGGCAGGCTTAGGCCCCGGCATCGACGGGAGAGGAATCCCGAGAGGCCCCCGAGCAACTCGCATGGGGACTGGCCTTTCCTGAGGCCACCAGAGCGGGTCCCTGAGGTCCCGTCATAAGTCGAGAGCACCTGCCGCTACTCGAGAAAATCCAGGAGGTTCTCCCCTCCAGGCGAGATGAGGCCCATTTCCGCTGAGGCGTCTCCGAGGCTAATCACACCTAACCTCTGGAACTTCCAAAGGGTCCTTCACACCCTTGCTGCAACTCAAGAAGTTCCCCGACATTACCCGTCTCCACTCGAAAGGAATCACGAGAGTCCCGCCCTCATCCAGAGAAGCCCCGTTTCCCGCCTCCCAGATCGAGAGGAGGGATCCTTTCCCTGCGTGGTCGGGAAAGAATTCCCGGCGTTCCCGTGGCATCTCAAGAAGAGGCGCTCTCCACAGGAAAGGCGAGAGGAACTCCAGGGTCGTGCCACCATTCCCAGAATCCCCCAGATGTCTCAGTTCATTCCAGGGAAACCTGTTTTCCCTGTACTGCCTCGACTTTCAAGCCGAGGATCGACTCACACCACGGTGGCACGTGGGACAGCCCTGCGGGAAAGCCTTGCGGGAAAGCCTCGTGGGAAAGCCTCGAGGGAAAGCCTCGTGGGAAAGCCACAGATCCCTTGATCCACGCGAAGGGGAGCGTGACACTGCTGCTACAGCTCGGGAGGAAAGCGCACGTGCATGCCCCCACTCGCGACGAAGACTGACTCCCCTGGGGAGACTTCAGAAGTACCCAAGATCCATGTCAGCACTGGAGAGGAATCCTCAGCTTCCGGCACCGACTCCACACAAGGTCTTATGCCGGGGTCCAGCCCCGGTGGATCCAGGGAATTCGAACGGTGGAACGGCGTTGGCGTGGAAGACTTGTTTATTTATTAATGTAAGATTAGATTAGGAAACTATAGTGTAGTAAGAAGATTAAGTGGAGGAAAGAGGGCTGAATAGCTTGGTTTACGCGGAAGGCCAATAAAATTCCAGACAAGGAATTTGCACCACCTACGTTGGCCACCGGCGCCCCGCTTGAATATCTTAAGGGTGGCCTCGCCTTAAGCTCCCTTTCGTGCGGGTCTTAACAGCCGGGGCAAGTAAGTAGACCTGGCGAGCCTCCGCACTCCAGGTGGAGATTCAGCCTGAAGTTTAAAGTAAAAAGAGCAGAGAGAAGGAAAGGTAAGAGAAGAAGAAAGAGAGAGAAAGACACGGGGGGGAGCCAGAGTCCCAAGAAACCAGGCTGAGAGACTAGTTCGAGGAAGCTGGTCCGAGAAAACTGGGCCCCCGGCCCCTGGCCTCCCTCCTTTATTGTTCAGAAGGCCTTTTTATACTTTTGATAAAACCATGGAGATCAATGGATAACACAAAAATTATGTAGCGTTCACAACCCAGATTCTTTCTGTATATCATTTTGTATACAAAAGGTCTCAGGTGATTTACATTATCTTCTGGCCAAGAGGCTTGTTACCACTTTTTGGCTCTCTTCCTTAATGAATGTTAATTTTGTTTCCCCTGAAGTGTTTTTCTTTAATCTGCATCTCCTTATAGCATTAAAGTTACATCTCTATAGAACAAAGGTGCAGTGGGTTATAACAAAGAAGGTACTTAACTCAAAGATCTAATGTTGCTAATACCAGGTCTACTACTTGTTTTTCTATATACCAACTATATCTAAAAATAAAGGATATGAAAATTTGGCAGCAAGCATTGACCCAAAAAATGAAACTTTTAATCAGTCCTATTCTAAAAGCTTTTGACTCCTCGGAAGCTCCTGCATTCCTAGGATGTTTTAAGCTTCCTGTGCCTCCTGCGGTCAGGAGGACTCAAACAATCACAAGCGCAGCTGTACGAGTCCTACAGGCAGGCTAGAAAGCCATCAGAGGGTTTTTGGATTGAAACACTCTTTCAAATGCAGAAGACTAACGCCCTGAATTGACTTTTTCCAGAAAAGGTCAGAAGAGTGAAAAAGCAGAGCACAAAAACCGGCAGATTTTTGTTGGGGTACATGCCTTAAAAATTTCCAGAGGGGTTCCTGAAGTCTGAGCACGCCTTGCTTTATGTCAGCTTCCTTCCTCATAAACTTGTCACGGGCGGGCTTCCTCACACTGGCTCCCGGCAGGCTTAGGCCCCGCATCGACGGGAGAGGAATCCCGAGAGGCCCCCGAGCAACTCGCATGGGACTGGCCTTTCCTGAGGCCACCAGAGCGGGTCCCTGAGGTCCCCGTCATAAGTCGAGAGCACCTGCCGCTACTCGAGAAAATCCAGGAGGTTCTCCCCTCCAGGCGAGATGAGGCCCATTTCCGCTGAGGCGTCTCCAGGCTAATCACACCTAACCTCTGGAACTTCCAAAGGGTCCTTCACACCCTTGCTGGCAACTCAAGAAGTTCCCCGACATACCCGTCTCCACTCGAAGGAAGTCACGAGAGTCCCGCCCTCATCCAGAGGAGCCCCGTTTCCGCCTCCTAGCTCGAGAGGAGGGATCCTTCCCATGCGTGGTCGGGAGAGAATTCCCAGGGTTTCCGTCGCATCTCAAGAGGAGGCGCTCTCCACAGGAAAGGCGAGAGGAACTCCAGGGTCGTGCCACCATTCCCAGAGTCCCCAGATGTCTCAGTCCATTCCAGGGAAAACCTGTTTTCCCTGCACTGGCCTCGGACTTTCAAGCCGAGGATCGACTCACACCACGGTGGCACGTGGGACAGCCCTGTGGGAAAAACCTCCTGGGCAAGCCTCGAGTGAAAGCCACAGATCCCTTGATCCACGTGAAGGAAGCGTGACACTGCTGCTACAGCTCGAGAGGAAATCCCACCGTGCATGCCCCCATTCGAGACGAGGACTGACTCCCCTGGGGAGACTCCAGAAGAACCCCAAATCCATGTCAGCACTGGAGAGGAATCCTCAGGTGCCCGGCAGCGACTCCACAAAAGATCTTAGGCCCCGGCATCGACTGGAGAGGAATCCCGAAAGGCCCCCGAAAAACTCGCATGGGGACTGGCCTTTCCTGAGACCACCAGAGCCGGTCGCTGAGGTCCCCGTCATAAGTCGAGAGCACCTGCCACAACTCCGAGAAAATCCAGGAGGTTCTCCCTCCAGGCCAGATGAGGCCCGTTTCCGCTGAGGCGTCTCGAGGCTAATCACACCTAACCTTCTGGAACTTCCAAAGGGTCCTTCACACCCTTGCTGCAACTCAAGAAGTTCCCCGACATACCCGTCTCCACTCGAGAGGAATCACGAGAGTCCCACATTCATCCAGAGGAGCCCCGTTTCCGCCTCCTAGCCTGAGAGGAGGGATCCTTTCCCTGCGTGGTCTGGAAAGAATTCCCGGAGTTCCCGTCGCATCTCAAAAGGAGGCGCTCTCCACAGGAAATGCGAGAGGACTCCTGGTCGAGCCACATTCCAGAATCCCCCAGATGTCTCAGTCATTCCAGGGAAACCTGTTTTCCCTGCACTGCGTCGACTTTCAAGCCGAGGATTGACTCACACCACGGTGGCACGTGGGACAGCCCTGTGGGATAGCCTCGTGGGAAAGCCTGTGGGAAAGCCTCGTGGGAAAGCCTCCTTGAAAAGCCACAGATCCTTGATCCAGGCGAATGGAAGCGCGACACTGCTGCTACAGCTCGGAGGAAAGCGCACGTGCATGCCCCACTCGAGACGAGGACTGACTCCACTGCGAGACTCCAGAAGTACCCCAAGATCCATGTCAGCACTGGAGAGTAATCCTCAGGTTCCGGCACCGACTCCACACAAGATCTTAGGCCCCGGCATCGACGAGAGAGGAATCCCGAGAGGCCCCCGAGTAACTCGCATGGGGACTGGCCTTTCCTGAGGCCACCAGAGTTGGTCCCTGAGGTCCTCGTCTAAGTCGAGAGCACCTGCCGCAACTCGAGAAAATTCAGGAGGTTCTCCCCTCCAGGCGAGATGAGGCCCATTTCTGCTGAGGCGTCTCGAGGCTAATCACACCTAACCTCTGAGCTTCCAAAGGTCCTTCACACCCTTGCTGCAACTCAAGAAGTTCCCCGATATACCCGTCTTCACTCGAGAGGAAGCACGAGAGTTCTGCCCACATCCAGAGGAGGCCCGTTTCCACCTCCTTGGTCAAGCGGAGGGATCCTTTCCCTGCGTGGTCGGGAAAGAATTCCCGGCGTTCCCGTCGCGTCTCAAGAGGAGGCACTCTCCACAGGAAACGCGAGAGGAACTCCAGTGTCGTGACACCAGTCCCAGAGTCCCCAGATGTCTCAGTCCATTCCAGGGAAACCTGTTTCCTTGCACTGCCTCGACTTTCAAGCCGAAGATCGACTCACACCACGGTGGCACGTGGGACAGCCCACTGGGAAAGCCTCGTGGGAAAGCCTCGTGGGAAAAGCCTCGAGGGAAAGCACAGATCCTTGATCCACGAGAAGGGAAGCATGACAGTGCTGCTACAGCTCGAGACGAGGACTGACTCCCCTGGGGAGACTGCAGAAATACCCAAGATCAATTGCCAGCACTGGAGAGGAATCCTCAGGTTCCGGCACCGATTCCACACAAAGTCTTAGGCCCCGCATCGACGGGAGAGGTTCCCGAGAAGCCCCCGAGCAACTTACATGGGGACTGGCCTTTCATGAGGCCACCAGAGCGGTCTCTGAGGTCCAAGTCGTAAGTCGAGAGCTCCTGCTGCAACTCGAGAAAATCCAGGAGGTTCTCCCCTCCAGGCGAGATGTGGCCCATATCCGATGAGGCATCTTGATGCTAATCAACAAGCGTCTGGAACTAACAAACGGGCCTTCAAACCCTAGCTGCAACTCAAGAAGTTCCCCGAAATACCCCTCTCCACTCGAGAGGAAGCACGAGATTCTTGCCCACATCCAGAGGAGCCCGTTTCAGCCTCATAGCTCGAGAGGAAGGATCCTTTCCCTGCGTTATCCGGAAAGAATTCCCGGCGTTCCCCTCGCATCTCAAGAGGAGGCGCAACCACAGGAATGGCGATAGGAACTCCAGGGTCTTGCCACCATTCCCAGAGTCCCCCAGATGTCTCAGGCCATTCCAGGGAAACCTGTTTCCCTTCACTGCCTCGACTTTCAAGCCGAGGATGACTCACACCACGGTGGCACGTGGGACAGCCGTGTGGGAAAGCCTCGTGTGAAAGCCTCAAGGGAAAGCCCACATAATCCTTGATCCACCCGAAGGGAAGCGCGACAATGCTGCTACAGCTCGGGAGGAAATCGCACGTGCATGCCCCACTCGAGACGAGGACTGACTCCCCTGGGAGACTCCAGAAGTACCCCAAGATCCATGTCAGCACTGGAGAGGAATCCTCAGGTTCCGGCACCCACTCCACACGAGATCGTAGGCCCCGGCATCGACGGGAGAGGAATCCCGAGAGGCCCCCGAGCAACTCGCATAGGGATTGGACTTTCCAAAGGCCACAAGAGCAGGTACCTGAGGTCCCCGTCGTAAGTCGAGAGCACCTATCCACAACTCGAGAAAATCCTGGAGGTTCTCCCTTCCAGGCGAGATGAGGCCCATTTCCACTGAGGCGTTTCGAGGCCAATCACACCTAACCTCTGAACTTACAAAGGGTCCTTCACATCCTTACTGCAACTAAAAAAGTTCCCCGACATACCCGTCTCCACTCGAGAGGAAGCTCGAGAGTCCCGCCCACATCCAGAGGAGCCCCGTGTCCGCCTCCTAGCTCTAGAGGAGGGATCCTTTCCCTGCGTGTTCGGGAAAGAATTCCCGGCGTTCCGGTTCGCATCTCAAGAGGAGGCTCTTTCGACAGGAAAGACGAGGGGAACTCCAGGGTCGTGACACCATTACCTGAGTCCCACAGATGTCTCAGTCCATTCCAGGGAAATGTGTTTTCCCTGCACTGCCTCGACTTTCAAGCCGAGCATCGACTCACACCACGGTGGCACGTGGGACAGCCTATGGGAAAGCCCCGTGGGAAAGCCTTCGTGGTAAAGTCTCGAGGAAAGCCACAGATCCCTTGATCCACGCGAAGGGAAGCGAGACTCTGCTGCTACAGCTCTGGAGGAAAGCGCACGTGCATGCCCCCACTCGGGACGAGGACTGACTCCCTGGGGAGACTCCAGAAGTACCCCAAGATCCATGTCAGCACTGGACAGAATCCTCAGGTTCCGGCACCGACTCCAAACAAGATCTTAGGCCCGGCATCGACGAGAGAGGAATCCCGAGAGGCCCCCGAGCAAGTCGCATGGGGACTGCCTTTTCCTGAGGCCACCAGAGTGATCCCCAGGGGAGTGGGTCCCTAGCAGTGTCATGCTTCCCTTCGCGTGGATCAAGGAATCTGTGGCTTTCCCTCGAGGCTTTCCCACGAGGCTTTCCCAGTGGGCTGTCCCACGTGCCACCGTGGTGTGAGTCGATCCTAGGCTTGAAAGTCAAGGCAGTGCAAGGAAAACAGGTTTCCCTGGAATGGACTGAGACATCTGTGGAACTCTTGGGAAATGGTGGCACGACACTGGAGTTCCTCTCGCGTTTCCTGTGGAGAGTGCCCGAGAACTTGCATGGGGACTGGCCTTTCATGAGGCCAACAGAGCGGGTCTCTGAGGTCCAAGTCGTAAGTCGAGAGCTCCTGCTGCAACTCGAGAAAATCCAGGAGGTTCTCCCCTCCAGGCGAGATGTGGCCCATATCCGATGAGGCGTCTCGAGGCTTATCAACAAGCGTCTGGAACTAACAAACGGGCCTTCAAACCCTAGCTGCAACTCAAGAAGTTCCCCGAAATACCCCTCTCCACTCGAGAGGAAGCACGAGAGTCCCGCCACATCCAGAGTAGCCCCGTTACTGCCTCCTAGCTCGAGAGGAGGGATCCTTTCACTGAGTGGTCGGTCAAGTATTCCCGGAGTTCCCGACTCATCTCAAGAGGAGGCGCTATCCACAGGAAAGGCGAGAGGAACTCAGATTCGTGCACCCATTCCAGAGTCCCCAGATGTCTCAGTCCATTCCAGGGAAACCTGTTTCCCTACACTGCCTCGACTTTCAGGACGAGGATCCACTCACACCACGGTGGCACTTGGCACAGCCTTAGGGAATCCTCGAGGGAAAGCCACAGATCCCTTGATCCATCAAAGAGAAGCGGACACTGCTGCTACAGCTTGGGAGGAAAGCGCACGTGCATGCCTCCACTCGAGATGAGGACTGACTCCCCTGGGGAGACTCCAGAAGTACCCCAAGATCTATGTCAGCACTGGAGAGGAATCCTCAGGTTCGGCACCGACTCCACACAAGGTTTAGACCCGGCATCGACGGGAGAGAAATCCGAGAGGCCCCCGAGCAACTCGCATGGGGACGGCCTTACCTGAGGCCACCAGAGCGGGTCCCTGAGGTCCCCGTCGTAAGTCGAGAGCACCTGCACAACTCGAGAAAATGCAGGAGGTTCTCCCCTCCAGGGGAGATGAGGCCATTTCCTCTGAGGAGTCCCAGGCTAATTACACCTAACCTCTTGGAACTTTCAAAGGGTCCTTCACACCATTGCTGCAACTCAAGAAGTTCCCCGACGTACCCGTCTCCACTCGAGAGGAAGCACGAGAGTCCCGCCACATCCAGAGGAGCCCGTTTCCGCCTCATAGCTCGAGAGGAGGGATCTTTCCCTGCGTGGTCGGGAAAGAATTCCCGGCGTTCCTTCGCATTCTCAATTGGAGGCGCTCTCCACAGGAAAGGAGAGAGGAACTCCAGGTCGTGCACCATTCCCAGAGTCTTCCAGATGTCTCAGTCCATTCCAGGGAAACCTGTTTTCCTGCACTGCCTCGACTTTCAAGCCGAGGATCGACTCACACTCGGTGGCACGTGGACAGCCCTGTGGGAAGCCTGGTGGGAAAGCCTCGTGGAAAGTCTCGTGGAAAGCCTCGAGGGAAAGCCACAGATGCTTTGATCCACGCGAATGGAAGCTTGACAGTGCTGCTACAGCTCGGGAGGAAAGTTCACGTGCATGCCTTACTCGAGACGAGGACTGACTCCCCTGTGGAGACTCAGAAGTACCCAAGTTCCATGTCACACTGGAAAGAATCCTCAGGTTCCGGCACGACTACACAAGTCTAGGCCCTGCATCGACGGGAGAGGAATCCCGAGAGGCCCGAGCAACTCACATGGGGACTGTCCTTTCCTGAGCCACCAGAGCGGATCCTTGAGGTCCCTGTCGTAGGATGAGAGCACCTGCAGCAACTTGAGAAAATACAGGAGGTTCTCACTTCCAGGCGAGATGAGGCCCATTTCCGCTGAGGTGTCACAAGGCTAATCACTCCTAACCTCTGGAACTTCCAAAGGGTCCTTCACACCCTTGCTGCAACTCAAGAAGATCCCCAACAAACCCGTTCCACTCGAGAGGAAGCACGAGAGTCCCGCCCACATTCAGAGGAGCCCGTTTCCACGTCATAGCTCGAGAGGAGGATCCTTTCCTCCGAGGTCGGGAAAGAATTCTCGGCATTCCCGTCGCTTCAAGAGGGACGCTTTACACAGGAAAGGCGTGAGGAACTCCAGGGTCGTTCCACATTCCCAGAGTCCCCAGATGTCTCAGGCCATTCCAGGGAAACTGTTTTCCCTGCACTGCCTCGATTTTCAAGCCGAGGATCGTCTCACACACGGTGGCACGTGGACAGCCCTGTGGGAAAGCCTCGTGGGAAAGTCTCATGGGAAAGCCTCGAGGGAAAGCCACAGATCCCTTGATCCACGTGAAGGGAGCGTGGACACTGCTGCTACAGCTCGGGAGGAAAGCGCACGTGCATGCCCCACTCGAGACGAGGAATGACTCCCCTGGGGAGACTCCAGAAGTACCCCAAGATCCATGTCAGCACTGGAGAGGAATCCTCAGGTTGCCAGCACCGACTCCAAGCAAGGTCTTAGGCCGGGCATCGACGGAGAGGAATCCCGAGATGCCGCCGTGCAACTCGCATGGGGACTGGCCTTTCCTGATGCACCAGAGAGGTCCCTGAGGTCCCCGTCGTAAGTCGAGAGCACCTGCCAGCAACTCGAGAAAATCCAGGAGTTCTCCTTCCAGGCGAATGAGGCCAATTTCCCCTGAGGCGTCTCGAGGCTAATCACACCTAACCTATGGAACTTCCAAGGAGTCCTTCAAACCCTTGCTGCAACTCAAGAATTTCCCCGAAATACCCGTCTCCAGTCGAGAGGAAGCACGAGAGTCCCACCACATCCAGAGGAGCCTCGTTTCCGCCTCATGGCTCGAGAGGAGGGATCCTTTCACTGCGTGGTCGGGAAAGAATTCCCGGCATTCCCTCGCATCTCAAGAGGAGGCGATCTCCACAGGAAAGACGAGAGGAATCCAGGGTCGTGCCACCATTCCCAGAGTCCCCCAGATGTCTCAGTCCATTCCAGGGAAACCTGTTTTCCCTGCACTGCCTCGACTTTCAAGCCGAGGATCGACTCACACGACCGGTGACACGTGGGTCAGCCCTGGGGGGAAAGCCTCGTGGGAGTGGGAAGCCTCGTGGGAAAAAAAAGGGAAAGCCACAGATTCTTGATCACGCGAAGGGAACGTGACACTGGCTTCTGAAGGAAAGCGCAACTGCATGCCCCACACGAGACGAGGACTGACTCCCCCTGGGGGAGACTCCAGAAGTAACCCAAGATCCATGTCAGCACTGGGAGAGGAATTCCTCAGGTTCAGGCACCGATTCCACACAAGGTCTTAGGCCCCGGAATCGACGGGAGAGGAATCCCGAGAGGCCCCGAACAAATCCAAGGGGACTGGCCTTTCCTGAGGCCACCAGAGCAGGTCCCTTAGGTGCCAGGCATAAGTCAAGAGCACCTGCC
>NW_017215900.1:0-13571 GCF_001704415.2 Capra hircus
TAACAATCATGCATCCTTCTTGAGGCGGTCTCTGGAAAAAACCTTCTGGTAATCCTGTTATCTTAAAATGTAAATTATTGGAAGTAGGTCTAGTGAGTCTTTACAACCTCCAGACATTCTTTTGTTCGTTTCATAACTTATTGGAGAGTATATAACTCCATTACCAACACTAGCAAGGGGGTACGCTTTCTGCCCCTTGTGATGTCTCTGTCAGAAGCTTTCTCTATCTCCTTTCTCCTTTAATAAAACTCTATTGCACAAAAGCTCTGAGCAATCAAGCCTCGTCTTGGGCCCTGGATTGAATTCTTCTCCTCCATAAGCCAAGAATCCCAGCATCTTTTCGTGGTTCAGCAACAATATTTCATTTCCTCTGCAGGAGAGAGCTAGTGAGCTTAGGTCTGTCTGGAACATTCTTGGATCCTGTGGGGAAAATATCCTGTGCACACATCTGGATACTGGGCCTAGAGGCCAAAATTTGCATTTTCTTTCCGGGGAGCCCTAAACGTGGTGTGACTTAGCAACTGCTTGAAAATCCATCCCATTGCTGTTTTCCTCCTTCTGACAGAGCTAGCTTTGTTCCCTGCTTTGGGATATCTCAACCGAAGGGCCGGTCCATAAGCTACTCGCCTGGGGCCCATTGGATGTGCAAGGTGCCCTCGACTAGGTGACCCTAGCATGGCACTCAGCCCGCTCAGACACACTCCCGAGGCTTCTTTCTCATGGGAAGCACTGCTCCAACCTAGGAATGTGTCTGCAATGCTTGGAAAGTGCAGTGAGACACACAGCCCTTGACTCTGCAATTGAGGCCCTCAGAGCAAGCCTGCAGCTCTGATGTCTGAGAAGCAAAACACTTGCTGCAAAGAGAGGCCTGAAAACACACTCTCTGTGGATGACTTTCCTTCCTCTAAGGAACATAGTTTTCCCAGTCTCCTGCTTCGCTGAATGTCACACAGCTGGAATGCGCTTGCTTGGAGGTCGTGATTCAGTGGCAATGACCCCTGAGGCCCTTTGCCCAGGGAGGGCTCCCACACTCACAGGCAAATCAAAGCAACTTCCAAGTGAGTCAGCTCTTCACATCAAATGGCCACAGTATTGGAGTTTCAGGTTCAGTATTAGTCCTTCCAATGTATATTCAGACCTGATTTTCCTTTAGGATGGAGTGGTTGCGTCTCCTTGTAGTCTAAGCGACCTACAAGCATCTTCTCCAACACCACAGTTCAAAAGCATCCAATTTTCAGCTGTCACTTTCTTTATAGTACATCTTTCATATCCATCCATGACATATGGAAAAACCATAGCCTTGACTGGATGGATCTTGTTGGCAAAGCAACGTCTCGGCTTTTTAATATGCTGTCTAGTTTGGTCATCACTTTTCTTCCAAGTCATAAATATGTTTTAAGTTCATGGAGGCAGCCATCACCTGCAGTGATTTCCAAGCCCCCCAAAATAGTCTGCTGCTGTTTCCAATGTTTTCCCATCTATTTGCCATGAAGTGATGAGACTGGATGCAATGATTTTAGTTTTCTGAATGCTTAGCTTTAAGCTAACTTTTTCACTCTCCTCTTTCACTTTCATCAGGAGACTCTTTAGTTCTTATACACTTTCTGCCATAAGGGTGGTGTCGTCTGCATATCTGAGATTCTTGATATTTCTCCCAGCAATCTGGATTCCAGCGTGTGCTTCCTCCAGCCCAGTGTTTCTCATGATGTACTCTGCATATAAGTTAAATAAGCAGGGTGACAATATACAGCCAGAACATATTCCTTTTCCTATTTAGAACCAGTCTGTTGTTCCATGTCCAGTTCGAACTGTTTCTTCCTGACCTGCATACAGGTTTCTCAAGAGACAGGTCAGGTGGTCTGGTATTCCCATCTCTTTCAGAATTTTTCCCAGTTTATTGTGATCCACACAGTCAAAGGCTTTGGCATAGTCAATAAAGCAGAAATAGATGTCTTTTTTTCTGGAACTCTCTTGCTTTTTCAATGATCCAGTGGATGTTGGCAGTTTGATCTCTGGTTTATCTGCATTTTTTTAAATCCCTCTTGAACATTTGGAAGTTCACAGTTCATGTGAACTTGGAGAATTTTGAGCATTACTTTACTAGTGTGTGAGATGAGTGCAATTGTGCAGCAGCTTGAATATTCTTTGTCATTGCCTTTCTTTGGGATTAGAATGAAAACTGACCTAATGACTAGGTGTTTTCAATTGCATATGCTGAAAGAACTGGCTGTGCAGTTTTGATGAAAAAAAAATCATTTTAACCTATTTTCTCTGAAGTGCAAGGCATATCGTGGCCATCCCTGAATCATAAAGTCACCTTTTCTTTATGTAGTCATAGTTTCATGCCTAAATTATAGGCCAACTGATGCTCAAATTGACTCTGATGTCAGGGGCAGATCAACTAATAAAAAGCTTGGATTGTCCCTCTGGAGGAAAGTGAGATCTTGGTCCCACAAGAAGAATCTGAAGGGTTAAGGGAACTTGCAAGAGTGGGGAAAGCTTAGTCCATCCTACATGTACCAAAATCTTAAATAAGGCTTATTTACTTTACCGAAGTAAAAAAACAGATGATGAAAACAATTATAAATCAATGAAAGGTAAAGAAACTCATAGTCTGTTATCAAAAATTGCATTCTAAGAAAACTTTGTCCTCTTAACCTAGAGAGGAGACTAAATTCCATCTGGTACCAGCTTACCAGAAGACAAACAAACAAACAAACAAATTATCAGTAAGCTTAAAAAAAGTATATTCCATATATCTTGAAGTAGCAGTATTTCTGCAAAGGCATCAGTGTGAAACCATAGAGGACATGGTTAAAACCTGATTAAATAGAAATTGACAATGTAATCTGGTCACTGCTGCGACTTGAAATGCTTTAATATAATAACTGGAATTATAACTGACAGCATTTGACCAGGACATTTCAGATTTTCAAGGATGTCAGATAATTTCTAGGATATCTATATTAGGAACTGAAGGAATCTTTGAACCTAGGAAAGAAAACAACAGTCTCAAAGGCCCTTGCTGAATCATCTATCAGCAAGGAATGTCTTTGCAAGGATCGCAAAGTGAAGGGAAAACACAGCGACCTGCCTCTGCAACTTCGGTCCTCTGAGCAGATCTGGAGGTCTCCCTTTGTATAAGCTAACCTGTTCCTTCCAAATAGAGGTTTGCAACACAAAACAAGTGGCCGCCTATTCTTCCCCGAAGGAGGCTCTCTTTCCCCACATCCTGCGAACACCCTTTCCCAGCCTCCTGGAAAAGCGCTTCTTGCAGTTCCTTTCAGAAAATCCTATGGACGGAGAAGCCTGGTAGGCTGCAGTCCGTGGGGTCGCTGAGGGTCGGACACGACTGAGCGACTGCACTTTCATTTTCACTTTCATGCATTGGAGAAGGCAATGGCAACCCACTTACTGTTCTTGCCTGGAGAATCCCAGGGACGGGGGAGCCTAGTGGGCTACCGTCTATGGCGTCGCACAGAGTCGAACACGACTGAAGCAACTTAGCAGCAGCAGCAGCAGCAGTTCCTTTCTTAGGGGCAGTTATCCCTGAGATTGGGACCTGGAAAGGCAGAGCCACCTCCACACACACGTCTTTTCTGTCCCCTTTCCTCTGGAGGAGAGCTCTAGTGAGCCTAGGTCTGTCAGGAAAATTCCTGGCTTTGACGGGATCCCACCCAGTGTGTGAACCTGCATACCCGACCTAGGGGCCACAGGCACCTGTTTTGCTCGAGTGGGTCCTGGAGGGGTGCAGGATTTTTGGAGCTTAAAAATCCATCCAATTTGTCTTTTTTTTTTTTACCTCGGAGAGAACGAGTTTGCTCCACCTCCACCCTTTGGCAGTGTGGAGGGAAGAGGGCACCACCCTCTCCCAAAGGGGACATAGGGCCTACCAGGAGAGAAAGGCCCCTTGAGGAGCTGAGCCCAGGTAGGCAGCCAGTGATGTCAAGCACACTCCCGCTGCTTGCTTCTTCATGGGCACTCCCACGATCTGCTAGGAATGTCTTTGCAAGGATCTCAAAGGGAAGGGGAGATACATGGCCCTGTCTCTGGAACTTCAGTCCTCTGAGCAGATCTGGAGGTCTTGAGTTGTATAAGCAAACCTGTTCCTTCCAAATAGAGGCTTGCAAACACACCCCCGGTGGTGGCCTCTTCTTCCCCGAAGAAGTCTTTCTTTCCCCACATGCTGCGAACTCCCTGTCCCAACTTCCAAGAATAGCGCTTCTTGCCATTCCTTTCTTAGAGGCAGTTATCCCTGAGCTTGGGGCCGTAGGGAGGAGCCCCACACTCACAGGGAAAGGCAAAGACTCCTCCATACATCTCCTCTATCCCCTTTGCTCTGGAGGAGAGCTCTAGTGAGCCTAGGTCTTTCAGGAAAATTCTTGGCTTGGACAGGATCTCACCCTGTTTGTGAACCTGCATACCCAACCAGGGGCCACAGAGCACCTGTTTCAGTAAAGTGGGCCCTGAAAGGGTGCAGCCTAGCAAGAGCTTGAAAATCCATTCAATTGCTGTTTTTGTACCTCTGACAGAGCGAGCTTGGCTCCACCCTTTGGCAGTGAGGAGAAAAGAGGCATGACACCCTCCCCAAGGGGACATGGGGCCTACTTCGAGAGGAAAGGCCCCTTGTGGAGCTGAGGTCAGGAAGGCACACAGTCGTGTCAAACACACTCCCACTGCTTGCTTCTTCAGGGGAACTCCCGCTATCAGCTAGGAATGTCTTTGCAATGATCACAAAGGGAAGGGGAGATACAGGGCCCTGCTTCTGGACCTCCGGTGCTATGAGCAAATCTCGGGGTCTCCCGTTGTTGGTCAAGGTCAAGGTCAAGTTCAAGTTCAAGGTCAAGTTCAAGTTCAAGTTCAAGGTCAAGGTCAAGTTCAAGGTCAAGTTCAAGTTCAAGTTCAAGCTCAAGATCAAGGTGAAGTTTAAGTTCAAGTTCAAGGTCAACTTCAAGGTCAAGGTCAAGTTCAGGGTCAAGTCCAAGGTCAAGGTCAAGGTCAAGGTCAAGCCCAAGTTCAAGGTCAAGGTCAAGGTCAAGTTCAAGTTCAAGGGCAGGGCAAGGCCAAGCCCAAGACCAAGGCAAGGGCAACGGCAACGCCAAGGGCAAGGCCAAGGCCCAGGCCAAGGCAAAGGCCAAGGCCACCAAAACGACGCCCAAACCCCGTAACGCCTGACAAAAGGCAGAAGCCACTAGGCCCCTGTGCAGAGGAAGCCACTGAAGGCAGCAAGGCCACAGAGCTCCCCGACTCCCATTCCCACATGAAGATGTGAGGATAAAGGGCCTCATCCCAGCAAAGCACCCGCTCCCACCACCCCCCAACCCCGGTCCCCGCCCCCCGCAGCACGCCCCCTGAAACAACACTGTCTTCCCAGAAAAGAGAACGGAGAAGCCGTGTGTGTGCCAAAGGAGCAAGATGAACGAACGATGCCACGCCCTCCGAATTTGGGCACACCTGACGCCTCGGAACCCCGGGCCTGGCCGATGGGTCCCAGCCGTTCTCGGGTGGGAGGGGGGTCAACACATTGGCCGAGAGCCCTTGCCCAGGCCACCCGCAAATCCCCTGAGATGTGATCCGACCACAGGGACCGAGGGCAAACGTACTGCTTGAGGTGCTGGAGGAGCCGGACGAAGCCATGGTGGGAGAGGCACACGGGCACGCTGCAGACTGCTGGCCGAGTGGGCGGGGACCCAGCAGCTCAGGACTCTGGAGAACGGGAGGCGTCTCCGCCACCATTGACGTCAATAGGGTTTGGGTGGGTAGATGGAGGGGGCCGCCCCTGGCCTCTTTCCAAGCAGAGACCCTGGACGGAGTCCCGTGGAGCGAGTGGGCTTTTCCCGGGCACGGCTGTGCCCTGGACCGCCAAGATCCCCGTTGGGGTGGGCGGGCAGTTCGGGGGCTTTGGTTTGTGGCCCTCCCTCGCAGCGGGGGGTGGGTTCAACCCCGAGTGGATCAATCAGGGGCCCTCAGCAGTGCCAAGGGAACTCACCGCCCAGGAAACGCCCCTAGGTCCCTTTGAATTGGCCACCAACGCCCCCTTTCCCAGCCTGCCTTGCTCTGAGATTTCCCGCCTTTTCACATTCCACAGGTCCCTGGTCCTCGACTGTCCCCCGCTGGCTCCTCCGAGGCATTCCGGGACACCAGACGCTCTCTCCAGCGCCTCCACCTAGATCCCTCGCTGTCCTCGCCTCCGTTTCCCCCATGCCCCCTCCCCAACTCCTCCGTGGGCTCTTGGCAACCTTTCCCTACAGCAGTCCCAGAGTGCCACCCCCGAGGGCTTTGAGTTGCCTGGAGCCCAAGGCTCCGGCCAGAGACCTGAGGGGCCAGCGTCTGGACTGGCAGCTAATGCCATTTGGGGCTTTTCTCACGTGGAGCCTGAGGCCCGCACCTCCGCGGGCAACCCCCCAGCGCGAGTGCCCTGGAGATACCCGCCCAAGGGGACAGTGTATCCCCTACTGTGGGGAAGGAGGTTCCTGTTTTCCCTGCATTGGTTCGACTTTCACGCCGAGGATCGACTCACACCATGGTGGCAAGTGGAATAGCCTTGTGGGAAAGCCTCATGGGAAAGACTCCAGGGAAAGCCACAGATGTCTTGATCCACGCGAAGGGAAGCGAGACACTGCTGCTACAGCTTGGGAGGAATGGGCACGTGCATGCCCCCATACGAGACGAGGACTGACTCCCCTGGGGAAACTCCAGAAGTACGCCACGATCCATGTCAGCACTCGAGAGGAATCCAGAGTTTCCGGCACCGAATCCACACAAGGTCTTTGGCCCCGGCATCGACGGGAGAGGAATCGCAAGAGGGCCCTGAGCAACTCGCATGGGGACTGGCCTTTCCTGAGGCCACCAGAGCGTGTCCCTGAGGTCCCCCTCATAAGTCGAGAGCACCTGTCGCAATTCGAGAAAATACAGGAGGTTCTCCCCTCCAGGAGAGATGAGGCCCATTTCCACTGAGGCGTCTCGAGTCTAATCACACCTACCTCTGGTACTTCCAAAGGGTCCTTCACACCCTTGCTGCAACTCAAGAAGTTCTCCGACATAGCCGTCTCCACTCGAGAGGAAGCACGAGAGTCCCGCCCACATCCAGAGGAGCCCCGTTTCCGCCTCCTAGCTCCAGAGGAGGGATCCTTTCCCTGCGTGGTCGGGAAAGAATTCCCTGCGTTCCCGTTGCATCTCAAGAGGAGGCGCTCTCCACAGGAAAGGCGAGAGGAACTCCAGGGTCGTGCCACCATTCCCAGAGTCCCCTGAATATCTCAGTCCATTCCAGGGAAACCTGTTTTCCCTGAACTGCATCGACTTTCAAGCCGAGGATCAACTCACACCACCGTGGCACGTGGGACAGCCCTGTGGGAAAGCCTCGTGGGAAAGCCTCGAGGGAAAGACACAGATCCCTTGATCCACCGGAAGGGAAGCGCGACACTGCTGCTACAGCTCGGAAGGAAAGCGCACGTGCATGCCCCTACTCGAGATGAGGACTGACTCCCCTGGGGGGACTCCAGAAGTACCCCAAGATCCATGTCAGCACTGGAGAGGAATCCTCAGGTTCCCGCACTGACTCCACAGAAGGTCTTAGGCCCCAGCATCGACGGAAGAGGAATCCAGAGAGGCCGCCGAGCAACTCGCATGGGGACTGGCCTTTCCTGAGGCCACCAGAGCGGATCCCTGAGGTCCCCATCGTAAGTCGAGAGCTCCTGCCGCAACTCGAAAAAATCCAGGAGGTTCTCCCCTCCAGGCGAGATGAGGCCCATTTCCGCTGAGGCGTCTCCAGGCAAATCACACGTAACCTCTGGAACTTCCAAAGGGTCCTTCACACCCTTGCAGCAACTCAAGTAGTTCCCCGACATACCCGTCTCCACTCGAGAGGAAGCAGGAAAGTCCCGCCCACATCAAGAGGAGCCACGTTTCCGCCTCCTAGCTCGAGAGGTTTGATCCTTTCCCTGCGTGGTCGGGAATGAATTCGCGGCGTTCCCGTCGCATCTCAAGAGGAGGCGCTCTCCAGAGGAAAAGCGAGAGGAACTCCAGGTTCGTGCCACCATTACCAGAGTCCCCCAGATGTCTCCGTCCATTCCAGGTAACCTGTTTTCCCTGCACTGCCTCGACTTTCAAGCCTAGGATCGACTCACACCACAGTGGCACGTGGGGCAGCCCTGTGGGAAAGCCTCGTGGGAAAGCCTCGAGGGAAAGCCACAGATCCCTTGATCCACGCGAAGGGAAGCATGACACTGCTACTACAGCACGGAAGGAAAACCCACGTGCATGCCCCCACTCGAGATGAGGACTGACTCCCCAGGGGAGACTCCAGAAGTACCCCAAGATCCACGTTAGCACTGGAGAGGAATCCTCAGGTACTGGCATCCACTCCACACAAGATCTTCGGCCCCGGCATCGACGGGAGAGGAATCCCGAGAGGCCCCGAGCAACTCGCATGGGGACTGGCCTTTCCTGGGGCCACCAGAGCGGGTCCCTGAGGTCCCCGTCGTAAGTCGAGAGCACCTGCCACAACTCGACAACTTCCAGGATGTTCTCCCCTCAGGTCAAGATGAGGCCCATTTCCGCTGAGGCGTCTCGAGGCTAATCACACCAAACCTCTGGAACTTACAAAGGGTCCTTCACACCCTTGTTGCAACTCAAGATGTTCCCCGACATACCCGTCTCCACTCGAGAGGAAGCACGAGAGTCCCGCCTACATCCAGAGGAGCCCCGTTTCCGCCTCCTAGCTCGAGAGGAGGGATCCTTTCCCTGCGGGGTCGAGAAAGAATTCCCAGCGTTCCCGTCGCATCTCAAGAGGAGGCGCTCTCCACAGGAAAGGCGAGAGGAACTCCAGGGTCGTGCCACCATTCCCAGAGTCCCCCAGATGTCTCCGTCCATTCCAGGGAAACCTGTTTTCCCTGCACTGCGTCGACTTTCAAGCCAAAGATCGACTCACACCACGGTGGAACTGGCACAGCCCTGTGGGCAAGCCTCCTCGGAAAGCCTCGAGGGAAAGCCCCTGATCCCTTGATCCACGCGATGGGAAGCGTGACAATGATGCTACAGCTCGGGAGGAAAGCGCACGTGCATGCCCCCACTCGAGACGAGAAGTGACTCCCCTGGGAAGACTCCAGCAGTACCCCAAGATCCATGTCAGCACAGGAGAGGAATCCTCAGGTTCCGGCACCGACTCCACACAAGGTCTTAGGCCCCGGCATCGCCCTGAGAAGAATCCCGAGAGGCCCCCGAGCAACTGGCATGGGGACTGGCCTTTCCAGAGGCCACCAGAGCGGGTCCCTGAAGTCCCCATGGTAAGTCGAGAGCACCGGCCACAACTCTTGAAAATCCAGGAGGTTCTCCCCTCCAGGCGAGATGAGGCCCATTTCCCTGAGGCGTCTCGACGCTAATCACACCTAACCTCTGGAACTTCCCAAGGGTCCTTCACACCCTTGCTGCAACTCAAGAAGTTCCCCGTCATACCCGACTCCACTCGAGAAGAAGGACGAGAGTCCCGCCCACATACAGAGGAGCCCCGTTTCTTCCTCATAGCTCTAGAGGAGGGATCCTTTCCCTGCGTGGTCGGGAAAGTATTCCCGGAGTTCCCGTCGCATCTCAAGAGGAGGCGCTCTCAACTTGAAACGGGAGAGGAACTCCAGGTTCGTGCCACCGTTCCCACACTCCTCCAGATGTCTCATTCCATTCCACAGAAACCTGTTTTCCCTGCACTGCCTCGACTTTCAAGCTGAGTATCGACTCACACCACGGTGGCATGTGGGACAGCCCTGTGGGAAAGCCTCGTGGGAAAGTATCCTGAGAAAACTTCGAGGGAAAGCCACAGATCCCATGATCCAGGCGAAGGGAAGCGTGACACTGCTGCTACAGCTCGGGAGGAAACCCCACGTGCATGCCCCCACTCGAGACCAGGACTGACTCCCCTGGGGAGACTCCAGAAGTACCCCAAGATCCATGTCAGCACTGGAGAGGAATCCTCAGATACCGGCACCGACTCCACACAAGGTCTGAGGCCCTGACATCTACGGGAGACGAATCCCGAGAGGCCCCCGAGCAACTCGCATGGGGACTGCCCTTTCCTGAGGCCACCACAGCGGTTCCCAGAGGTCCCCGTCGTAAGTCGAGAGCACCAGCCGCAACTCGAGAAAATCCAGGAGGTTCTCCGTACCAAGCGAGATGAGGCCCATTTCCGCTGAGGCGACTAGAGGCTATTCACACCTAAACTCTGGAACTTCCAAAGGAACCTTCACACCCTTGCTGAAACTCAAGAAGTTCCGCGACATACCCGTCTCCACTCAAGAGGAAGCACGAGAGTCCCGCCCACATCCAGAGGAGCCCCGTTTCGGGCTCCTAGCTCGAGAGGAGGGATCCTTTACCTGCGTGGTCGGGAAAGAATTCCCGGCGTTCCCGTCGCATCTCAAGAGGAGGCGCTCTCCACAGGAAAGGCGAGAGGAACTCCAGGGCCGTGCCACCATTCCCAGAGTCCCCCAGATGTCTCAGTCCATTCCAGGGAAACCAGTTTTCCCTGCACTGCCTCGACTTTCAAGCCGAGGATCGACTCACAACACGGTGGCACGTGGGACAGCCCTGTGGGAAAGCCTCAGGGGGAAAGCCTTTTGGGAAAGCCTCGAGGGAATGCCCCAGACCCCTTGTTCCACGCGAAGGGAAGCGTGACACTGCTGCTACAGCTGGGGAGGAAAGCGCATGTACATGCCCCCACTCGAGACGAGGACTGACTCCCCTGGGGAGACTCCAGACGTACCCCAAGATCCATGTCAGCACTGGAGAGGAATCCTCAGGTTCCGGCACCTGCTGGGAGCCAGTGTGAGGAATCCCGCCCGTACAAGGTCATGAGGAAGGAAGCTGACATACACAAGGCGTCTCAGACTTCAGGGACCCCTCTGCAAATTCCTAAGCACGTACCCCAACAAAAATCTGCCGACTTTTGTGCTCTGCTTTTCCACTCTTCTGACATTTTCTGAAAAAAGTCAATTCAGGGCTTTAGTCTTCTGCATTTGAAAGAGTGTTTCAATCCAAAAACCCCTCCGATGGCTTTCTAGCCTGCCTGCACGACTCGTGCAGCTGCGCATGTGATTGTTTGAGGCCTCCTGACCGCAGAGGCACAGAAAGCTTAAAACATCCTAGGAATGTAGGAGCTTCCGAGGAGTCAAAATCTTTAGAATAGGACTGATTAATGGTTTCATTTTTTGGGTCAATGCTTGCTGCCAAATTTTCATATCCTTTATTTTTAGATATAGTTGGTATATAGAAAAACAAGTAGTAGACCTGGTATTAGCAACATTAGATCTTTGAGTTAAGTACCTTCTTTGTTATATCCCACTGC
Organism: Capra hircus; assembly: GCF_001704415.2. Classification (NCBI taxonomy): domain Eukaryota; kingdom Metazoa; phylum Chordata; class Mammalia; order Artiodactyla; family Bovidae; genus Capra; species Capra hircus. The sequence goes on from NW_017215900.1 coordinate 11,330, forward strand.
ACCTTTGTTCTATAGAGATGTAACTTTAATGATTTAAGGAGATGCAGATTAAAAAAAAAACACTTCAGGGGAAACAAAATTAACATTCATTAAGGAAGAGAGCCAAAAAAGTGTTAACAAGCCTCTTGGCCAAAAGATAATGTAAATCACCTGAGACCTTTTGTATACAAAATGATATACGGAAAGAATCTGGGTTGCGAACGCTACATAATTTTGTGTTACCCAATGATCTCCGTGTTTTTATCAAAAGTATAAAAGGCCTTCTGAACAATAAAGGATGGGGGCCAGTTTCTCGAACTAGTCTCTCGGCCTGGTTTCTTGGACTCTGGCTCCCCCCATGTCTCTCTCTCTCTCTTCTTCTCTCCCCTTCCCTCTCTCTGCTCTTTACTTTAACTTCAGGCTGAATCTCCATCTGGGGCGCGGAGGCTCGCCAGGTCTACTTACTTGCCCCGGCTGTTAAGACCCGCACGAAAGGGAGCTTAAGGCGAGGCACCCTTAGATATTCAAGCGTGCGCGGGTGGCCCAACGTAGATGGTGCAAATTCCTTGTCTGGAATTTTATTGGGCCTTCCGCGTAAACCAAGCTATTCAGCCCTCTTCCTCCACTTAATCTTCTTACTACACCTATAGTTTCTTAATCTAATCTTACGTTAATAAACAAACAAGTCTTTCCACGCCAACGCCGTCCACCCTTCGAATTCCCTGGATCCACCGGGGCTGGACCCCAGCAAGTGGTGCCCAGGAACAGGCTATTCAAAGGTAGGTTCCTCGGAGCAAAAGCTCCCCCCGGAGCACTCTCTGTTGCTCCCCCGGAGCACTCTCTGTTGCTCCCCCCGGAGTGACTTAATCACTCCCCCGGAGTACTTTCGGGTACTCCCCCAGTGTTGAGTGTTCGGGACGGCTAGGACCCCACTCAGGGTGCCACGACCCCCCTGTAGGATAGACAGGTGAGGACGAGTGGGAAGTGTTCAAGGGTTTAAGAGAAACCTGGTGCTCTAGAGGTTGAAAAGAAACCTGCTATCTTAGGGTTTTAAAACAAAAACCCCTTGCTAAGGTAAAACCTTTTTGTCAAGCACTTTTCTATAACTCTTAATTTTCTAATTTTCTGACACGGGTAACAATGACTCAAAACAATGACACCTCTTTATACAAGTAATTTTGTAACTGTTAAACAAAAAAGACAAATAAAGATTAAAAGGCTCGTGTTACGAGACCAATGTCCTTGGTTTCCAGAAAAGAGATTTAGATACTTGGGATAAAGGTAATAAAACAGCTAAAAACTAATTATACTTTGCATGGGCCTGTAAAAGCTTTTGCTCTGTAAAATATTATTACAAATGTTCTGGACCCCATCATGAGGCTGTTAGTAGATAGCCTATGGAGAGACTATAGCAGTGGATCGTAGTGGGTCTCCACCTATTACGCAGATCATATTTTCTGCCATTGCAAACAAAAGGAGAGAGACTGTACTCTTCCTCCGAGGAAGGAGGGTGTTATAGGACGCAGCGGCCGACGCGCCCTGGAGAGCCCCCTCCCCCTCTACACAAACCAAACCTTTAAAAGAGTTGTCTTATTTAAGGCGACCACTGCAACCTCTGCTTGCGCTCCCCAGGGCTTAAGAACTCCCACTTATATCCAAAGCCTCCCAGAACATTGCTTAAGTTTGAAAACGATAGTGACAATATTTTTGAGCAAAAGAGCTTTTAAAACAGAGCTTGCTCCTTGCATAAAATCCCCTCAGGAGGGTCTCACCCAACAAAAAAAAGAAAAGGAAGAAAAACAGGAAAAAAAAGAAAAATATTCGTAATAAAAGGACTTACAAATGCAAAATGTTTCTCTTGAGGCCAAATAGAACATTTTGCCAAAATGTCTTGCTAAACAGAGATAACAAGCCGTACCAAACAACCCAGGTAGCTCAGCCTGGACCTCAGTTCCACCACCTTAATAATAATAGCTCCTGACTCAGATTCCAGTGGCTAGTCCCCTTCCTGAGGACATTGTAAGACTTGTGCGGGGCATAGCTTGCTTTCTTTTCAAAAAATTTCGGTAGTTTGTGTAGTAAATTCTGATTATACTAAAAAATTGAGTTTGATATCGCCACCTGCTAAAACTGTGTAATTAAAATTAAAAAATAGCACAGCTTTTGCTTTTACCTTATTACCAGACAGAAAAACCAGACAAAAAAGCCCCAGAGGATCTAGATCTAGCTTTTGGGTGCAAAAAATTGCAGCTTCTTGGCCTTT
>NW_017215901.1:0-23684 GCF_001704415.2 Capra hircus
TGCGCAGCTCATCACTTGTTTGACTCTGAAATACATTGGTTCAGATTTTATGATAAGCTTGTTCTGTACAATATGTTGTGTTATTTAAATACAAACAATATACACTCTTGTTTTAAATTCCTCCTGAGTTAAAAGTACACTAAAAAACTGGATAATTTAGACTAAAAGTAGAATTTCTCTTTCATCCTGACAAAGTTCTGTGGTTCATTTGTATATATTCCTCCAGCTTTTTTAAAAACATTTTCAAATGTATATATTATTGACACGCAGATAATATAGGTTCACCTTTAGTTCAGTTAGACAAATAACGTGTGTTGTTTTACACCCTGCTTTTGTCATGTAACAGTATGACTCTGAGGTGTCACCATTTCCTGTTTGGGGGTTTCCAGTGGTTTTAATAGGAATATAAAAATCTTTCTTTTAGAAACAACATGATTCTGCTATAAGCAAACTAGGTTCATGTAGCATCCACATTCAGGGAAATTCAGAAATGTCTTCAGTTGCCCTGCGCATCCCACCATCAGGAATGGAGGAAACTGCGAGGAAGGAAACTCTCAGTAATGAACCCCAGGCACCCCGTCAATCCATCTCTCAAGGAGGAGGGCGGGGCGAGGACAGCTCACTGGCTGGAGGGAAGGTCTTGTGATGCCTGAGTCTCCAGCCTGGCCGGTAGCAGCCGAGAGAATCCAGGACAGAGAGAGGGTAGGAGGAGAACAGCGGAGGGCAGGAAAGGGGCCTCCGGGCGGCAAAGCAGGAAGGTCGCAGCAGAGCCAGGGAGGTGGCGGCGTCCGCGGAGGAGCCACGGAGAGACCCCTGGAGGCGGCTCCCTCCCGCTCGCCCAGCCCAGAGGAGAGACCCCGGAGGAGAGACCCCCGAAGAGGCTCCCTCCCGCTCGCCCACCCCTGAAGGTGCCGGTGGGCCGGGTGCGGGTCGCATCCGCTCCCCTCACTAAGACTGTGAGCTTCAGGCTGGTCTCAGGAACACACTTCTTGTTTCACTTGAGTGATTCAGTTATGCCTCCCCTGTAATTTCAGGTTGGGTCTTCTCTGCCTGCCTTCGCCTCACTTTTCACTCTGGCCTCACTGTTCATTTTTTTCTGGCAAACAAAATATGCTCAGCAGGCAGAGTTGACTGCATAAAAGGCAAAGGTCTGCCTCTGAGGAGTAACATATACTCATACTGCTATGCTAGTTAACTTATATTTATTGATTTAAGTTAATATAACATAATGCCACATAAATATATGCATATATAATGTAAATAAATATTAAATGTCATGTACCATTATTATTTTAATATAATTTTATATATCAATGATATATGTTAATGTTAATTTTATATAGGCTGATTTAGTTAACGACACCCCGGTTGAGAAGACTAATGAAGACTAAAAAAGTCAGAAAAAAAAACAGAAATTTGAAGATCTTTGCAAAAACTCCATGCTCACGATGTAAATGGTGAGCCGTGCATGAAGGTTCTTGGCCAGGGCCCCTCACGGGCCTCTCCCGGCCCCTGCTATGGTCAGCAGTGGACCAGGGAGCGGGGGTCCGGGCAAAGCTCCCAGGCTGAGCCGGGCCGAGCCCCCTGCCAGTCTCCTTCCTTCTGTCACCGAGCGTCACCTCCTCCCTGACACTAGTGCACACGCGTGTCATCACTTCTCCCACAGAATGAAGGGTGTGTGTTGCAGGAGAGCGGGGAGCCAGCTCACTGGGACACAAATCTTAACACCATAGAGAGAGGGAGTTGGAGGGAGGGAGACAGATGAACAGACAGATGTGCCCCTGGCTTCAGACTGTAGGGGGACATTTATGATACTAAAACTGGTTAGCCTTTAGCTTGTATTTTTATCAGTGCCTGTATTAAACAATTGATCAGTCACCTAAGTATCATTGATTCTAAATCATAAACTAGGATTCTAACACACTCTGGTTTTCTGTATTACCAAAATGCACTTGTGAAGCCAACGTTCAAATCATCCAGTGTCTTCTTTTTGTGTTTGGTCACATGTTGTTTTCTTTCCTAACTTTTACTTTGTATTTAGGGTATAGCCTGTTAACAAACAGTGTTGCAACAGTTTCAAGTGAACACCAAGGGGAACGCTTCAGCCAAACACACACATGTGTCCTTTCTCCCCCAGACTGCCCTCCCATCGAGGCTGCTACATAGCATGGACATCCATGTGCTGAACAGTGAGTCCCTCTCGATTCCTAACCAAAGCGGACGCTTGTTGCATCGTCAGAGACTCTCTCAGAATGTTTCCCAGAGGTTAGTGAGGAGTTTCCTGGAAAACACTTAGCCCAAACCCTGTTGCCAGAGGAAGAGTGTTTATATACAGGTGTTAGTTTAGAGAGAATTTGGTGAACTGGACCAGCTCATACAGAGATGGAAACAGCTTGTCACCATCAACATTGTCACCATTCCCCAGTAGGTTCAGCCTCTCCCGAATGCACCCTGAGTCCTGACCACTGAACAGGCCAAGCCTGCTCTCAGCCCCCAGCGCCTCCGCCCACAGGGCTGCAGCTCACAGGAGATGGAGGGACTGACCACTCGTTCCCTCCTCCCCCTACTCATGGGCACGGAAGAGCCCAGCTCCCTGCTCTGGTTGGAGGAGAAGGAAGGCCCAGCAGCAGCCCCAGAAGAAGCGCACAGGGGCCCCTCCATTCCCTGGAGTGCGGGCTCATGTGCAGGGCCGAGGGGACACGGGGGCGGGAACAGCCTCAGCGCTGGACACTGTGGGAGCTGGGCTGCTGAACAGACTCGGGGACTGTCTGTTGACCATGGGATCTGAGGAACAGGAGAGATTTGGATGGACTGGGGCTAGCTGGGAGGGTTCCCCATGGTCTAAAGCACAGGCTGTGTCTCTCTGGGCTGAAAATATTCACTGCTGAGCACTAGCTCCCACCAAAAGAGGGTATAGGTTAGAGGAGTCCTGAGATGTAAGAGCTTCTTAGGCAGACAAGGGGAGATACTAGGAGGAGGTGAGCTGCCTGGTAGAGCCTGAACCACATGCCCAGCCTTCTGACCCCAGTTTGGGGAGGTAGCAGTTTCTTATGCATGTCCCTGGTGGCTCAGATGGTAAAGAATACACCTGTAATGCAGGAGACCTGGGTTCCATCTCTGAGTTGAGAAGATCCCCTGGAGAAGGAAAGGACAACCCACTGCAGTATTCTTACCTGGAGCCTGGTGGGCTACAGTCCAAGGGGTCTCAGGGACATGACTGAGAGACTAACACTCTTAAGGGAGGGCAGCTGGTTTGCTTGGGCCTGATCAGGGAGGGGCACAGGTGAGTGTTGCTTCTGATGAGCGATAGAGTCTTTGGGCCTAGAAAAGGAAACAGCAGTCTCAAAGGCCCTTGCTGAATCATCTAACTTCAAGGAAAACAGAACCAAACTTTAGGTCCCGCCCTGATGCTCCAGGCTTGTTGCATCTACCTGGGACTTATCATTCCTTGTCCAGAGGATTTATCACCCCCTGCCCAACTACAAATGCCACCTCAACTAAAGAATACCCCAAACATCCCGCCTGACTAACGTTGCCCTTATCACGTCCACAAACCTCCCTTTAAATATGAAGCCTCCCTGATCCCTCTCATGCTCAGCCTGGTCATTAGGCCGACTGCCGCCCCTCCTTGCCTGAATAAAGGTAACCTACTTCCGTTGAGGTCATCTCTCCTTTTCTGCGTCAGCCCAATCTACACCTTACAACCAGCACTGGCCGAGAGAAGAGGGCAAACAGGTGCCCCCAGGGAGTCAAGAGACAGGCTGCTTAGTCAGCAAGACAGCTATGAGGCAGTCGAGTGGGCGCCCCTCTCCCCACTGTCCCCGGGTGCCCTGCAGGTCCAAGCTTTGGCCTGAATGTGTCATAAAGAAGGACCCTTTGTGTTCTACCTATTACGAGTTAGCCACTAAAGAAATGTTGCCTATAAGCTTGTACATAAAGTCCCATCTCTGGGAGCCCTGCATCACAGGTAATGAGCACCAAGCTAAAATAACTTGTTTAGCTCACAGGAAACTTCCTGACCAGACTCACCTGTGAATCACAGTAGGGAGGCAGACATTAACACATCCCCTCTGGAGCCTGATCAGAATGAGGAAATATTTGACTTTCCTCACACACCACCTTTGAGAATTAAGATAAAAGAAGCCTGAATTCTAACTCAGGCAAGATGGGTCCCAGGACAAGAGTCCTGGGCTTCTGAATAAAGCCGCTGTTCCTTGCCCCAGGAACTCATCTCTCAGTTTCTTGGCCTGTCATGAGGTGAGCAGTACGAGCTTGGGCTCAGTTACAGACGAGCTGACAGTCTTGCCCTTTTTTGGGAAGATTTCCATTTTCACTCATTTAGTCATTCATCGTGTATGTGAGTCCTGCTCAGAGCCAGGCCCTGCTGAGCTCACCCTTGGAGACCCAGCGCAGACCTCGGTGGGTCCACAACGCCTTTCTTGATCCCATGCTCTGCCCGCATCATTTTCTGCCTCACCCAGGACCCCTCGAGTCTTTAAGCACACTGTGATGAGCTCTCCAGCTTGTCAGCCGTGTGAGGACCTTGAACAGATGCAGAACGGGGCTCAGAAAATGTGATGATGACCAGTAATCAAATCAATGAGCTGCTCAGACACAAACCAGGCTCAGGTCACATTCACCAAAGGTCATCTCCTCCCTCCTTCCAGAGCCAGAGTTTCAGGGGGACCTTTACCAGGAGCCCAGGATCTTCTCTGACACTAACCTCATCCAAAACATTAACAGTCTGGGTGGATTTTATTTTTAATTTTATTTCTTTTTACACCTGAAGTCACTTTGTGAGTATTCCACTGAATACTGAGTAACTGAATGATCACTTCTGTTGTGTCTGGGCCAAGAAAGCCCAGTACAGGGGTAGGATGCTGAGGGGGACAAGGTCGGGGGCGGGGAGGTGGGTGGGGAGAGCAGAGGCAGGCGGCCTAACCACCCTCCCCCCCCATACCCTGTCCTCACTGCCCCGCCCCAAGGGTAGGATTCTGAGCAGGAGAGGGTCAGGGGAGTAGCTGGGGGTGTGGGGAACAGCAGAGGCAGTGGCCCCGCCCCCATTATCACCGCCCCGCCCTGCCCCACCCCCTTTGTACCTAAGCAACCTGACTGTGATTACCAGGGTCCAGATATCTCCTTGGTCTGTCCTTTAGAGCCAGCTGTAGAGGGCACAAGACAAACCTAAGTTCTGGGGCCCCTGTGTGATCCAGGAGCAGTCACCTGTGCCTTCAGAGGGTCACTTTCTGACCCACAGTGGTGCTCGCCCAGAGTCGGGCTTGAGTTGGTGGCCAGCCCTGCTCACCGTGAGATGCTGCAGCTCCTGCTCTGCCCTGAAACCCCTCCCTGCAGCCTGGCTGTGTTAGGGGATGCCTGGACACAGCAGGCATGAGCGGGTCGGAGAGACTGGGCGCTTCAGGGGCAGAAGAGATACAGAGACACTTGATGTCACTCTGGCCACTTCCAACTGGTCCCAGCATAAGGCTACTTGTTGTACACTTTGAGTAGACACGATCTCCTGGGAGCTCAGAAGACTCTCCTGAGAGCTGGGATGTGGAGCTCTGGAGGATGGGGCTGGGATAGCCCCCCACATGAAGCTGGGGCTCTCGGGCTCTGAAGCTGACCCATGGAGTGAAGCTGGGCCTGGCAGGTTTGCAGTGTAGACTGTTGGGTGTCTGGCTGAAGCTGCTGACACCCGTGGTCACACCTCCCTCACCCCTCTAATCATTACTGATCCCAGCAGTTAAGCAGGGCTGGTCTGGCAAGCACGTGACTGAGACAGGAGCTCATCATGGGCAACGCCTCCACCCGCCTCTGCTCTCCTCTCTCCTGAGTCTCTCTCTCCTTCGCCAACTCTGCCCCCCATCCCCCATGCAGTTCTCTTCTTAGGCCGCCGTGGGGAGGCCTGCGTGGAGTCCTGCTCGGGTGGGTGGCACGGAGGGTCCCGAGAGGGGTGTCGTGGCTGGGCTGGTTGCTCTGTGCACACTGGGGGCTCAGGGTCAGTGAGGCAAAGAGGCTCCCTACACAAAGATGGCTCTTAGTGATGTGGACTGAGCGACAGTGGTAATTTTATATTCTGTGAGTTTTTCACAATTAAAAAGAAAAGAACTTGGGTGTGTGTGTGTGTGTATTATCATGGCCTAGAAAGGAAAATTCTCAAGTCAAACAGAGGAATGAATCGTGTGCTAAATCATAGATGAGTCTCAAAGACACAGCACCAGGTGTAAGAAACCAGCGTACGTGGCCACAGTGGTACAAATCCATGTACTTTAAATATGCAGAATAGGCAAATCATTAGGGTCAAAAAGCACACAGACAATTGCCCAGAGCTGGGGGAGGTGGGCGGGGAAGTGCCTGTTTAATGGGTGGTGGCTTTCTTCGTGAGGAGGTGAAGTGCTCTGATTTAGAGAGTGGTGATGGCTGCACATCCTTGCAAACAGATGATGAATCGTTGAGTTGTACATTTTACAGAGTAGATTTTATGACATGTGAATTAGATTCCAACTTAAAAATTCCAGTTCATAAAGGACTGGTTTTTTAAAAGAATTCACCCAAGAAACACATCTTATCCTGAGTTTTGTTTGGTTCTCACCCTTCTGACGTCTGTAGGCAAACAAACATCTGGGCAGAGATGAGGATTCAGCTTTCCTCCTTCAGGAACTGCCTTCTCTGAGCTGCGCTTCATCACCAACCACTAGGACCCTCAGCCTCTGCAGGAGCTGCTTGCCATGTTCCTATCGTCCCCTCTCCTTCTCCTCCCCCTGCTCTGAGGGGCTTCCTGCCTCCATCTCCGCCTCCTGAGTTCAGTCTGGGCTCCTCTCCCTGGCGCTCTTGCTGGGCTCCTGGCCGCCCTCTGGATGCAGCCTCTCTGCCCCCCTGTTCGCTTTCTCTCTGTGATAACTGACCTGCTTTACCTGCAGTTCTGAACATGTCCGTTCTCTACTCACAGCATCTGAGTGGCTCCCACTTCCCAGGAAGGATAGTGGCATCCCAGGCCAGGCTCTAAATGCCTTTCACTCTCTCTCCCCTGCCCCTTCCTCTGCCAGCCCTCACCCCCTGCGTCCACCCCGCAGTCCACACCGCCTTTGACATCATCCGGGAGCTTAGATGAACGCTCTGCCTTCGCATCTGCCTTTCTGGGGGGAGCCTGCTCTCTGTTGCACCTGCCACTGGGCCCTGGCTCTGGAATCCTGGCTGCTGAACTGTACTCCTCCGAGGCCTTGGCTTGGAAACCATCTGCTCTGCTGATTTTCCTCTGACTCCCTCGGGCTGTGTCGTGACTCCTTGTCTCTCTTCTGGTCCTGTGTGCCTTTTCTCGGTGAGCACCTGCCACCGGGGGGGGGGGGGGGGGACATTATGTCCCGTCTGACGCCCCTCTTAGGCCCAGGGCTTCCTGAGGACAGGAATCCAGGCCCCACGACTCTCCACGACTCTTTCAGGCCCGGAGGTGCTCCCTGCTCACCTGCACGGAGACTGGAGGCTGTGGCTCCCCCGCCAGGCTTACGGGGCCATCCGGGTCTCATCGCAGACACTGTCCGCGCTGTGGGGGAGCAGCTTTCACTCCAAGAAACTCCCCCGCCCTCTTGCTGCAGAGACAGGCTCTGGGAGGCATGGGCGTCAGGGGCTGTGGCTCCGGGCTCTGCGGGAGCAATAGTCTGGTGTGTGCACTTAGCTGCTCCACGGCGTGCGGGATCTTTCTGGATCAAACCTGTGGCTCTTGCGTTGACAGGCAAATTCTTTACCACTGAGTCAGCAGAGCTGCCTGAAATAACACATTTCTGACTTCTGCCAATGTTGCTGAGGCCCAAGGACCGTTGAAGAATCAAGAAACCCCCAAGAGCAGCCGGGCAGCTCGTCTTACACACGTGGCAGCCGACACCAGCGGAGCGTGCGGATGGTGTCCCTCCGCGCGTGGCGCTGCTCGGGCCGCGGGCCTCACTCCCGCCCAGGGTCTCTCCTGAGCCCACCGCTCCCTCCCCCAGGTCAGAGGAGAACACAGGGGACCACAGCAGGCCTCTCAGGGTCTGTGACCCTCGGGAGGCATGTCTGAGGGTCCGGGGGTCAGACAGAGCCTCTATCAGAGGGGCTGAGAGGGTCAGGAGCTCAGCCGGCTCCTCTCCTGTGGCCCAGCTGTGAATTCTGCAGGGTCACTTTCTACTCCTCGCGGTGACCAAGAATTTATAGCTTCCCAGGGAGGACGTTCCATATTTTAACAAGGGTAGTAAAGGGTCCTTCCTGTCGTTGTATATTTTATTTGCCATCAGAATTTTGAACAAGCAGTGACGCACTCCGTCAAGCCCTCATGTAATTGTAGACACTTCTAAGGGTTCAAGATAAAACTTAAAAAAAAGCTCCTAGGCAATTGAACCACTTGAGCTGTGACATAAAATCATGTCCTTTAATCGAGTTTATTCATTGTGGATAGCACTCCAAAATAATACTTTAAAAGTCATAATCGTGTTTTTGCCCTTATTTCTGAAGGTCTTTGCTGGTGGGCCCCATTTGTCTGAGGAGATCCATATGTGAACATGAAACAGCATCATTTCCAGTCTGGTGAAAGTTGCCATTTCCTCTCCTCTGCAAGGGAAACACCACCTCGGCTCACCCCCAGCTATTTTACACTGTCAGGAACGGAGGCCAACAAAGCCCCTGTGCTGTACTCATAAGTGTAACTGGATCCCTTAGAAGCCAGCCCAGCTAATCTCCACCCTCCGGAGCTCTGACACCTTGCTACTCAAAGTGCAGCCCGGGATCCGCAGGAACTGGCATTTCCTGGGAACGTGTGAGAAATGCAGAGCCCCAGGCCTGTCCCATCCGCTGCCTCCAAGGCCGTAAGCATCCTTCACTTTACTGAGAGGAAGGGAAGCCTGCAGACCCTGATGCAAAGCTCAGAGCTTTACCTTTCTCAGCAACTGTGAGGGCGCACGTCATCCTTCCAGCATTTTCTGTTTAATTGACGCATAGCTGACACACCCCTTCATGCTCATGTTGGGTGTGCAACATAATGACACACTATCTGTATATATTGTGACACTATCGCCATGATAAGTCCATCTCACGCCCATCATCTCACACTGCGACATCTTCTGTGTGTGTGATGAGGACTTTTTAGATCCACTCTTTCAGCAACTTTCAAATACACAGAATAATTTTTTAAAATAGTATTATTGGCTATAGTTGCCATGCTGCACATGATGATCCCAGGAGTTACTTTTCTGTAATTGGAAGTCTGTGCCTTTTGACCACCTTCACCTACTTCACACACCCACAGCCCACCTTCTGCAAACACCAATCTGTGCCCTGGATTGAGGACCTTGGTGCTTAGCTTTTTATTTATTTATTTTTTTAAGATGCCACATGTAAGTGCTGCTGCTTTTAAGTCGCTTCAGTCGTGTCTGACTCTGTGTGACCCCATAGATGGCAGCCCACCAGCTCCGCCATCCTGGGATTCTCCAGGCAAGAACACTGGAGTGGGTTGCCATTTCCTTCTCCAATGCATGAAACTGAAAAGTGATAGTGAGGTCGCTCAGTCGTGTCCGACCCTCAGCGACCCCATAGACTGCAGCCTTCCAGGCTCCTCCATCCACGGGATTTTCCAGGCAAGAGTACTGGAGTGGGGTGCCATTGCCTTCTCCAACAGTGCTTTAGGACCCAGGAAACTATGTGGCCAAGTGCATGACTATGTGGTTTTGGTGGCTATTCTCTGAGCTCTGTAGCTGGAGAAAGATCTCAGACATTATGCAGATTATTTTATGTGTGTACCAAGCAGCTGTCACTTTTAACTCTTTTATCCACAACCTAATCTTGAATCTCAAGTTCAGTACAAGGAATGTTCAACCAAATAGCTAGAAGCAAATGGAACAGGCTGGGGGTAAGCCTAAAGATTAATACATGTCTGAGTTGATGAATGTTAGCAATTACCTTATCCAGTCTCCAAATCCTCTGAAGATGTGTGGCATCTCCAGATCATCGCAGAGCCAGGCCCCTCCCAGCACACCCCCTGTCACTCATCCTTCAACCATCCATTCAACAGTGACCGAGAATCAATGTGTCAGGAGCCAGGAAAGAACCACGAGCAAGACACAGCCCTGCTCTCCCAGAGTTTTCCGTCCAGCAGGAGATTACATTAGAACTGGCAATCTGATGAATGTGACAGAGGGGGAATGCAGGTGCTCGGGGAGCTGGTGGAAGGGTTAGGAAGACTCCCCTGAACAAGGAGTACTGAACATGAAGATGAAATGGTGGGGAGCTGGTGGAACAAGGGGTAGGGAGAGGAGCTCCCCAGGCAGGAGGAGCGGCATATATAAAGCCTTGACTCAGGGGGAAACGTACGGTACCAGGCACTCAAAGAAGCCCAGGATGGCAGGGAGATTAGCATGAGGAGAAACACAAGGGTCATTCATGGAAGGTCCTGGGAATCGTGGGTCTGGTGGTAGTGAGAAACTACTGAAATTTTTAAGGAGGATTTGGGTGTTTTTTATTTTTTTAGTTGCATTTTCTGCTGTAGGAAGCATAGGTTGGAAGGAATGCAGAGAGTCCCTCTGGGGGCAGGGGGCAGGCAGAGATGGAAAATTGGACAAATCAAGGCAGAAAAGGCTGGGAGATTCCATTAAGGGGTGACATTTGAGACAGAAAGTAGAGTAAACATCACTCTGAGAACTCGATTCAGCTTGACCATTCTCCTGAGAGGTTTTCCCTGGTGGCTCAGATGGTAAGGAATCCACCTGCAATGAGGGAGACCCAGGTTCGATCCCTGGGTTGGGAAGATCTCCTGGAGGAGGGCCTGGCAACCCACTCCAGTATTATTCTTGCCAGGAGAATCCCCAGGAACAGAAGAGCCTGCAGGGCTACAGTCCATGGGGTCACAAAGAGACACAACTTAGCAGCTGAGTAGCAACTGAGTACACAGGCCCAGTGTTCATTCTGGTGAGATTTCTGAGAGCGATGTAACCAGCTGGACATCTACCCACAGGAGGTTTGTTCCAAAGAAAAAAATGCACAATGTAATGTGAACTAAATTCACAGTAATCTGTAATGTGAACAAAATTCACAATGTTTCTAAAGTATAGTTCTCAGCATATGTGTTAAAAACAAACAAATAAACAAAAAGCCCTACCATATTTCTATACAGTGGAGGTGGGCAAACTTCTATAAAGATCCAGAGAGTAAATATTTTAGCTTTGCCACATGACATCTGTTGGATCCACTCAGCTCAGTCATTGTATCCAAGAAGCACCACAGATAAGAAGTACATGAAGAGCCTGTTTCAAGAAAACATTACTTATAGACAATGAAATCTGGATGAATATGAGTATAATGAATAGAATTTTCATGCTGCAAATACTATCTTTAAGAATTATTTTCAACCATTTAAAGGTATAAAAATCATTTTTAGCTTTCAGGTCCCTACCAGCACAATCTGGGAGTGGAATTTGGTCCATGGGATGTAAGATGCAATGGCCTATTCTATCCATTTATAGTGGACGCTCCCACCCATAGAGACCACCATTCCAAAACAGAGTGATTGAGCTATGTGCTGTAACTATGAAACCTATACTCAGAAAACAAAACCCAAATTACCAAAAGCTGCCTGAGTTGTGAGGGGTTCAAGTCCTCCCCCGCCCCAGGATACTCCGCCCCCCTGCCCCCCACCCCCGGCTCCCACTCATGTGTGGCCGCCTTGTTACTGCCAAAATCTCGCCTTTCTCTGCCCACCAATGCTCAATTAAAAAATACAGAGATGGAACTTAGGTAGAAGTAGACGGCTTTACTCCTCAGCTGGCCAAGGGAGCACACAGCAGGCTAGCCCCCCAGGAACAGGGCCCTGTCCCCTCCTGGGGGACCTGAGAGACTGTCGTACAGCCTGGGTCTCCTGGGTCCGCCAGCCTGCCACCTTCCTCCCGAAATGCAAAGGCTCTAAGGGGTGACTTGCTACAAGAGGCGTGCAGGGAGAGCACAAACGTGGTGCAGGATGGAAAGTACGCAGGATCAGGGACTCCTGGTTACAGACACACAGGTTAGAAACACCTCAAGTAAAACTAGGAGTGAGTAACTCTTTGGCGACCGGCCACGTTTCTCCTCTAGTCTTCGCTGTTTACTTTCCTTGTTCTCAGGACAGGAAACACTGCATTTCTGTTTTTGCTGCAACAAGCTCATCTGTGCATCCCAGCCTCCAGCAGGGAGGAGAAGCTGTCCTGTCCTGGTACCCCTTTTCCTGCTGCGCGCTGGCGCCCATCGAGTTTTGAGCAGCAGTTACTTGCTGGGCACAGTTCCTCACCCATCAGGTCCGTCAGTACCTACTGAGGCTCCCAGCGGGACAGAAGCCGCCTTTCCAGCCCCAGCCCTGGAGCTGGAGTCCAGCCCTGAGAGTCTGACTCTCTGACGGCTGACGAGCAGCCGAGGCGGGCACTGCTCTGTGCTCCGCGCACCCACAGCGGGTCGGGCTCAGACCTGCCCTTCAGACTCACCGCCAACAGCGTGGGTGACGGTGGCGTTTCAAGTCACCAACCCTCTTATTTTGGCCAGAGGAAAGAACGCCTTCTACAAAACCTTTATAAAGAACCTTTCTTCCGCCCAGGGTGGGAAATCTGGGTTCTTTCACACCAGAGACATGGATCAAAGAAGCGGCGCGCCGTGCAGTTGACCCCAAGTCGTAGTTTCGGGGCCGCCCCTGCGCTCGGCGGGCAGACGGCGAGGCCGCCTCGCTTGGTGTCCCCGGCCCTCGGGCTGCAGCTGGGGCGGGCCGGCGGAGCCAGAAGCCCAGGCGGCCCCGTGTCCGCGTCCGACGGCGCCTCCAGCGGCCGCATCTCCCTGGCTGGGGCTGCTGCTCGGCCGGCCGCTCCGGAAAGCTGCGCCCGCGGGCAGGCGGCGCGCACGGAGGGCCCGGGGCCGGGCGGGATCTGGGGTCCCGTCCCCGCAGGAGCTCCGGGCCCCTGGCCGCCGCTGGAACCCGGGAGCCGGGTGCGCCCCGAGAAGCCGGGAGGCGGCGAGGAGAGAGCGGGGCGGTCTCCGTGCCCCGGGAGACGGTTCCGATGCCCCGCGGGCCGGGAGATGCGGAGGACGCCGGGGATCCCGCCGGCGACACAGCGGCCCCTTCGCCAGGCTCAGGGCTTCCGACCGACCGGGCTCGGCCCCGCGGGGAGAAACTGCACCCCGCTCCCCGCACGCGGCCACCGACAGAGGCCTCGCCATCCCCGCCCGCTCGCCTCCCGGGCCCGAACCCTGGGCCTCCGGCCGCTGGGGGAACTGGGAGCGGAGGACCGGGAGAAGAGGGCGCGCGGCACACCCGAGCTCGGTCGCGAGGCCCAGGGCTCAGACGTGCGGGCGCCCGGGCCCCTCTCCAGCAGAGGACCCGGATCGGGAAGCTCCGGGGCTGGGGATCGCCGACGGCCGGGGCGGAAGGAGTCTCCCGGGAACCGGGCTCAGCATCGGTGCTGCCTCTCAAGTGCTTCTTGATGCTCAGCGGGCCCGAGCCGCCCTCTGCAGTCCTGCCACGCTGCTGCTAATCCGCTGCGCTTCTGTGCTGAATGGACGCTGTAGACCAGGACATCACGGGGTGACTAGGAGTTAAAGAGTGGGGCCCTTGGCACAAATCGGTGGTGAGAGGACTCAGCGTCTCAGGGACCCCCGCACACCCGCAGCCGCATCCTGCCCACCCAGCTCCCACCCTGACGTCCGGGGCTCCTCCTGCCTGAGCCTGCAGAGGCCTCGCTGTCCCTTGGATTCCGAGCCTGTGTTCACCGGGACCTCTCCCGCCTCAGCCCTGTCTGTGCAGACCGCACACACCCTCCCCGACCTCACGCTTCAGGAAACGACGGCGACAGGTGTCACCCAAATGCAACCTGATCGTTGTTTCTCGCTGGTGAAAAATTAGGAAAGCATTCTTCTAGGCCTGTTTATTGTGACCCACATTATGACCCAACTGTTGTGTTATCTGTATGTCATATTTTAGTAGGTGATGATACTCTGAGCTGTTGTGAAGGTACTTTGCAATTGTTTAGAGTAATTTTCTCCCAAGTTGTGCAGAGAGAGTAGTGTGATCAACAGTTTCCCTCCCCCTAAAGATGTCCGGGTCCTAATCCCCAGAACCTGTGACTGTTAACTCACAGGGCAAAAGGGACTTGTGTGGGTGTGGTTAAAGAAAAGGATACTACACCCGGAGGCCCTCGGGTCACTGGTGAGGGTGCAACGTAGTCCCAAGGGTCCTCAGAAGTCAGAGAGGGAGTCAGAGAGGGTCACAGCTGGTGAAGGAGCCGTGAGGACGTGAGCCACCGCGGGGCTGAAGTGGCTGCTGCGCCCACAGGCGAGCAGTGCGGCGACCCCTAGGAAGAAACACCCCAGGTCCTCCAGAAGGAGCACAGCCCCGCCGACACCTCGACCCCTAGGAAGAGCACCCCCAGGTCCTCCAGAAGGAGCACAGCCCGCCGACACCGTCGCCTGGTCCCGGCCAGGCAGCCAAGATCCGCGATCAGGACTTCTCCAGACGGTATGAGAAGAGTGAACTGTGCTCATTTGTTATACCAGCAGTAAGAAATGAAAACAGGTAGGGAAATGTATCTTTTGTAAAGATACATGGGTCCCTACTGGTAGGAAGAATTTCTTTTAAAATTTAAAATGTTTTCTTAAAAAATGTATCTTTTTAAAAGATACATGGCTCCCCTACTGGTTGGAAGAATTTCATTTGTATCAGGGAGTTAGAATGAAGAAAGGTAATTCGATAATATGTATCCTCTGAAAAGCAATTCAGAAGCCACTTTCCTGAGAAAGAGGGAAGGGAAGATGTGGGGAGATAAGAAAGGCCTCCCTGGGGCAGGAAGGGACTGCAGGCAGAGGAGCCTCAGGGAAACAGCTGGGAGGGCTGATGTGCTCGTGATCTTACTCAGATCTGGAGATGCTCTGGAGACAGCTGAGCTGAGAGAGGGTGATGCACAAGGGGTCCTGGGGCCTTGCGCCTGCAGCTTCACCACCAGGTGAGCGCCATCCCTCAAAGATGAGCATCCCAGAACCAGGAGGGGGGGGTCACCACTGGAGGAAAAGTGTAACCAGGAAAAAAAAAAATGACCTTATATCACAACGTGCCCCATGTAAACTTAGCTTCTGCATCTTTCTCTTTCTTCTGATGCCTAGCTGAGTGTGGCAGCAGTGTGTCATCAGAATGCGGAGGTGAGAAGCCAGTCGTTCTCAGTGCACCAAGCCTGAAGCAAACTGTGCTTGTGTGAGCAGGGGCGAACACGAGCTGGCTCTGAGTCACACAAACATCCACATCCTATCACTACCCCTGTCTACTTGTGTGATTTTGGACAGGACACCTAATGTCTTTAATCATCTGTTTCTTTACTTCTGGAGTAGAAATGACAATCCTATTGCTCCATAGAGCTGCGTGGAAAATTACATGAGATAAGACATCGTATTGGCACTTCTATGAGGGGAGCTCAGCTTCAGTTCAGTCATGCAGTCAGGTCCAACTCTCATGCGACCCCACGGGCACCAGGCTCCCTGTCCATCACCCAGCTCCTGGAGCTTACTCAAACTCATGTCCATCGAGTCGGTGATGCCATCCAACCATCTCATCTTCTGTCGTCCCCTTCTCCTGGCCTTTCAATCTTTCCCAGCATCAGGGTCTTTTCCAGTGAGTCAGTTCTTCACATCTGTGAGGGCAGCTAGTATAGTGAGGGTAGCTAGCAGATCCCCCCAAACCCAGGGAATGACTCGTGATACTGAGCGCAGGGTGACCATGCTTAGCATCCCTCTGGATTCTGGTCCTGCTTTGGATTCTTTCCAGCCGTCTGGCCTGTTTCTACTTTGCATTGCCCCTTGGTTCAAAAAGACCTCATTACTCTCAACTTTAAAAAGTCTACTTTTCACTGTACAAGGTTGGAGGAGCTGGTGAGAAGCAGCCTTTCTCTGTGCCCACTCTGAGCCCTTTGAGTTCAGGAAACAAGGTTCTGAGGCAGCTGACAAAGCTCAGCACTTTGGTAGCTTTTAGAAACCCAGCCAAGATTACAGGAGCAAGTGAGAGTGACCAGGATTCAAATGCAGATGAGTCCTGTCCCTGGGTCTCAGGCCCCAGGGGACAACTTCCACTCTACTCAGACACCACGGGGGATCCACCTCCCACTCTGCTCAGACCCACGGAGGCCTGCTTCCCACTCTACTCAGATCCCTCATCAGCTGCTTTCATGTCTCTTTGAAGTGACTTTATAGATTTCCTGGGCTTCCCTGGAGGCTCAGCTGTAATAAATCTGCCTGCAGTGCTGGAGTTATGGGTTCCATCCCTGAGTCGGGAAAGATGCCCTGGAGAAGGAAATGCAAACCCACTCCACTATTCTTGCCCTGGGAAACCCATGGACAGAGGAGCCTGGTGTGCTACAGTCCATGGATTCACAAAGAGTCAGACACAACTTAGTGATGAAACCACCACCACATTATTATCAAAGCAATCTGTATTTTATTGTAGCAAACTTTGAGAAATATTGATAACTAGGAAAAGAAGACATTTAAATTTACTTGTATACAATTCAGAAAATCTACCTATCAGAGATGATCTTGCTTCATATTTTGGTTTATTTCGCTTTCCAATTTAAACATTTCCATGGTGTGAAAGTTGCTATACTTTGTTTAACCAAATCCTTATGCTGAGAATAAAGATTATTTCTCATTTTAGAGTACATATTCTAATGTCAAAATATTTACCTAATTACTTGGTATAAATTCCCAGGAGTGAGACTTAAAATTTCCATGCCAAGCATAAATCATTTTTACCAGCTCTTTGATCTGTATGTACCATCGAAGGACCAAACAAGAAGGAATGTTGAATACTTAGATCTGCCAAGGATGATGGCTACAATCTTTGTTAAATGTGTATGCGTTATTTTTATGAGGCCTTGTCTCTTAATAGAAGACAAAATAATATCTCAGCCTTAACTTGTTGAGGGAAGCTGACTGTTTTTTCTTCTTCTAACAAGCATTTGTATTTCTTCATAATGAACATTTCAGTTTATGGATCTTGCCAAACTTTCTGCTAGATTGCTTGGTTTATTACACACTTCTAGGAGCTATGTGTTGGTCAATGTCAGACTTTGTGTCAAGTGTATTAATACTTTGAGTTTGTACTTTCCGTTTCCTCTTTGACATGTAAGTGTTTGGCGATGTTGTAGTCAAAGCCCATGAAGACTTTCCTGCGTGCTCTGGCTTTCATGTAACGCTTATTTATTAGTTTGCTGGGGCTGCCATGACAAAATAGCGCATCCCCAGAAGCTTGAAGGGGCAGACATTTGTTTTCTTAGCAGCTCCAGAGGCTGGACATCCAAGACCATAGTGTGCTTGGGGTTGATTCTCCCAAGGCCTTGCTCCCTGACTTGCAGACATGCCTTTCTCTGGGTCCTCACTTGCCCCTTCCCCTGTGTGCACCCCATTCCTGGGGTTTCTTTCTGTGTTCAGTTTCCTTTTCCTTACATGGACAAGAGTCATACTCGATTAGGGCACAACTTAAGGCCTCCATTTATTTATCTCTTTAGAAACTGTCTGCAGATACAGTCACATTCTGAGTCCCTGCCAGGTTAGAATGTCAAGATATCTACCTGTGGGGACACAACCCAGTCCATCAGAGTTTATCAAGGTCTTCCCCATCTCAAGATTGCATGCATATTTACACTTTATTCTTAAGGTTATGGTATCAAATTTTATATTAAATGCCACTTGGAATTTATTTTGATATGTGGCACAAATCTTACTGAGTAAGTAGATTATACGAAGAAAAGCTTGCAGGTAATATAAGCATCATAATTTTGCAGAATATGAGTAAAGCAAATTCTCATGTTCTCAGCACCCACTCTCATTGTAAAAGATTCTAATTTTTCTGTATATCTCAATTCCATGTCATTCCCTGCCTTTTATTTGAGATTTGCACGTGCATACGAGTTCCTAAAGAGTACACAGGCTTTCCTCTTTTGTCCCTTTATGTAAGCAGAATCACAGTGATTATCCTTTTGTGACAAGCATTTATTTTGTGTGTGGTATCGGTTTCTGAGGTTTCATTCGTGTGCATCCATTGAATTACTTTACTGCTATATAGTAGTCCACGCTTTAAACGTACCAAATCCATCCATTCTATTGTTGCTGGGTGCTGGAGCTGTTTGCAGCTCTTTGCTGTTAAGAATCTCATTCACATGTATCTACTTTATGAGCTGGATGGGAATTAATGAAACCTAGGGTGTGCACTTGTCCAGCTGTGCTATGTTACACAGTTGCCGTTCTGATTAACAAGGAATGACAGCTTCTTCTGTTCCACATGGGCCAGGCTTTTCAGTCACTCACACTCACGAACTCGTATTTAATTTTTGCTGATCACATTTTAAATGTTCCTTGGACTTCCATGTTTCACCTTCCATGCAATGCCTGTTAACGTGTTTTTGACATCTACCTTTATTTGGTGAAAGACCTTCACACTTGTTGGCTCATTCACTCCACTCCCCGGCTTCTGCTTCCTCATTTTGTGATGTCTTTTGATGCGCGGCAGTTGTTACTTGTAACAGGATCATATTTATCCATCTTTTACTTAAACCCGTTTGTTTGGCTTTTTAAAGTTCTTCATCCCCCCAGACATCATAATAGCAATCTGTTAGGTATGCTCCAAAAGGTTTCATGTTTGTTGTCTTTCACACTTAATGTTCAATTTATTAACACCTTCAATTTAAATTTCAATTCACTGCAATTTATATTCATGCCTTGTCTGAAGAAAAGCCAAAGCCTGTGGAGAGAAGATACCACCCTACCTCTCCCCACTTCTCCCTTCACCCACAGGCCCCATCCCTAGAGGCTGTCAGAGATGCAAGAAATAAGAGAGGGAGAGGGCAGGAACAGGGCAGGAAGAGAAGGATGGAGCTGATGCCTTCCGTGTGTGCTGTGGGATCTCTCCCCAGGAGGGAGCGTTTAAGTAAAGGCCTGAAGCCAGTGGAGGAATGAGGTTCTGTCGCTGGAAGAGAAGCGTGTTTCAGGGAAATCACAGAGAAGGGAAATGCTCTGTGACTGGGGGGGTGGGGTGGGGGAGGCATGGGGAATTCAAAGAACAGCCTGGGGTCCCATGTGGTCCGCACCTGAGAGGAGAATGCGGGGAATGAGGTTCATTTTCACAACGTTCCTGTTCTTTCACACACCTCCTCCACCTCCCGGTTAAAAAAAGTCTCACTTTTAAAGACACACCTGAACCTCCTCTCCCCATGGGACTGTCAGGGCTTCTAGACTCCTGGGCAGGGCGAGTGGACTCTCCACTGCCCTGTGAAGGGGGTTACTTTCTGTATTACCAGCAGAGAATGAGCTTCTCAAAGAGAGATTTTGTTCTTTATCACTAGTGATAAAAATGTCCGGTAAATATTGGTGAATTTACAAATGAATCCAAGAAGGAAGGATGCTAAAGTTTTTTCCATCTTCACCTTGCCCATTAGAAACTGGGTACAGTAGGAACTCTGGACTTCTGTTAAAAAGAATCTAGTAACTGTCAGGTCAGTCTTTAACCTTGTAGGTAGGTCCTGGGAATGAGACTCAGGCCAAAGCTTCCCACCCTCCCCCTCACTGAGAGTTGGTGACCAGTCAGCCCTTCTCTCTGGTGTTTTTACCCCAGTGGTGTCAAGGTCCGCAGGCTCCGTGGGCTGATCTTCCACCTGGCTTGGCTCTCCTTGGCCATCCCAGATTCACAAGTGCCCGCCGGGTTCAGGGACCGAGAAGCTGGTGTCATTACCTGCTGTGAGTCACAGCCCTGGGACCCCGGCTGAATCGCGTTTGGCTTCTGGTGACAAGGGCGCCCGCCTGTCCCTGAACAGAGGGGCTGGCCATGCTGCCCTGCGCAGCTTCCCGCACGGACAGCCTCCTGTCGTTTCTCCTTGAATGCGGCCTGCCCCTTTGCCTTATCGGGACACCTGCCTGTCACAGACACTGCTGTTCCTCACCCTGAATGGGGAAGCAGGTAAGTCCTTGTGACCCCGAGAATCCCCGGGTGGTGAGTTATGTGGCCAGCCCTGGCCTTAGCACCCCAGGACGATCAGCAGCCTAGCCCACACTGCGTTCATTCTGCCTGAGAGAGAGGAGGAGAGCGTGGACTTGGGGTGGGTCCTGAAGGTATTTACTGAGCCAGAGATGCTGAGATCATGCCTGGTTTTCCTGATGGGGAGCCTGAATCATCACTGAAAGATGGCAGCCTTCCCCAGCAGTCTGGGGGCTCAGGAAGCCTAGCCACCCTGTGGGTCCTCTGCTGCCCCGAGTGAGCCCCGCAGACAACAGTTCCGGGATCCATGGGTTACTCTCCTCCTGGGGTTTTTCTGGTGGTTTTGGTTCATTGTTACACTCACATCTCCTTGGACTATTCAGCAAAAGTGATGTGTGCCTGTTCCCTGAGACGCTGAACACACTGGAATTCCTCCTTTTCTGTGACCTGGAGTTTTGTAAGCATCCTAAGTATCCAACAGAATCAGGTGGCAAAATGTCAGAAGAAGCATGAAAATAAAGAGAAATGAAATGTCATTCTTTTTTTTTTTTCTGGGTCAGTCTTTTAAAAATTCAAGCCAGTGATTCATCTCTTCCGGCTGCACTGGGCTGTCGCTGCTGCACACCCGCTTTCCTGTGGTTGTGGCCTTCATGGCCTGCAGAGGCTGCTCTTCACTGGTGGCACTTGGGCTTCTCACTGTGGTGGCTTCCCTTGCTGTGGAGCGCCTGCTTCCGGCTGTGTGCGCTTCAGGAGTCGGGCGCACAGGCTTCCTTGCTCTGCGGCATGTGGGATCTTCCCAGACCAGAGATCAAACCTGTGTCCCCTCCACTGCACCTGCAGGGAAGTCGCTGGACTCAACCTTTTTGAAAGAACTGACTTTAGTTTCAGAAGGGAAGTACAGAAGTGGCAAATGGGACCATGGTGGTTGGGGAATCTTTCAAAGAGCTGCTCTAAAGGAAGCCCTAGGATGGCTGGAAAGAGCACTCGTGGTAAAAGAGACAAACAAAAAAAACCAGACCCAGAATTAGGGCTGCTGGGGAGAGGGTGGGGCAGTGCTGGGGGAGACCCTCTTCTCTTCACATCAGCTGCTGCCCACAGACATCTTTAGGATAATAACCCAGAGGGGAGGGAGGCTTGGCAGAAGATTAGTTGGGGAGGAAACCCAAGGTTTCTCACCACATAGGGACAGCTTCTCATTCTCCTGGGGCCACTAGATCATCTGAGGTATTTATGTCAAAGGCTGAATTTATGGCTGAAGCCTGAGCTCTCTTCTGAAGATAAGAGAGTAGGTGGGACTTGTACTCAGAGGAAGCACACCCTTCTGGGAAAATGGGACACCTGGAGATGAGCAGGCTGAAAGGAAACAAATGACTATATTTCTTATCTTTTTGGAAGATGGGGAGCATCAACTAATGTCAGAATATGCTTTGAGTGGGCACACAAATTTGTTCAATGAAGAATATAATTAGTTTAATTTTTCTTCCTTAGAGACAAATACTTTCCTAAACAAAAATTATGCAATGGTGACTGTTTCTGCCAATAATATTTAGAAGGGCAGAAATCCATGGAGTATTTCACCATGTCTCTGAAGGTGTCAACTAGATTCCACCCCAAAGTGAGCTGCCTCTGCATTTGATGAGCACGTCTGCCCTGCGGGGCTGTGACACCCACCGGGGGGCTCATGCTGTGCCTGCTCCTGCTTCTTTCCTGTGCAGGGGGTTTAAGAGCTTATCTGCGACCAGAGTGCCTGACCTTCCACCAAGACATGACCCCTTAGGTTGTTTCACCCACCATTGAGAAGATTCAGAGTCGCTTGGCCATATCTGAGGCCATGGATGATGGAACTAAGGTTAAGGCTCCAAAGCTGCCTGATCCCACATGGGGGCAGTCAAGAAGACAGAAGGCAGTTGCATCCAGAGGGTCAGGGGAGGGCACAGCAGGAAGGATGGGAAACTGTAAACCACTTCGGTGGGTATTGGAGAACAAAGCCTGATGCATTTGATCAAGAATTAGTTATTGAAATGTTTGAGAGTGTGTTTGTTCTGTGGAGTCAAGATTCCCCATGTGATCATTGTGAGGGTTTCTTGGGATTTGATGTAAATCATAGGAATGGAATATTAATTAAATAACTATGAACAAGTAGGTCTAATCCGAGTATAACAGCTCATGACTTTCAGTTTTTTTCTGTGTAAAATGGAAATATACTACCTTGTTTATGTGGGAGTAGCCCATAGTGTTTTCGGAGAAGGCAATGGCACCCCACTCCAGTGCTCTTGCCTGGAAAATCCCATGGATGGAGGAGCCTGGTAGGCTGCAGTCCATGGGGTTGCACAGAGTCGGACGCGACTGAGCGACTTCAGTTTCACTTTTCACTTGCATGCATGTGAGAAGGAAATGGCAACCCACTCCAGTGTTCTTGCCTGAGAACCCCAGGGACGGGAGAGCCTGGGGGCTGCAGTCCATGGGGTCACACAGAGTCGGACACGACTGAAGCTTAAGCGCAGCAGCAGCAGCCCATAGTGTTTTACCGTTGACCCCAGAGAGAGCAGGGTTCCCCTTATCTCTGCGTGCCCGTGGTTTGGTGGGAGGGGTCACCCCCAGGTGAGTGTTGGGGACTCAGCCTGGAGTATCCAGCAGGGCTTTAGAGGCTTGGCTCTCATGATGGCTTCCGTCTCCTCAGCTTTTATCTGGTCAGTTTCAACCCTGGTGAGGATGCAGAGGAGGACAGTGGGGCTGAGTTCTTGACCTTGAAACAACGAGAGGGACTTGCTCTCGTTCCTGGTTTTGATCTGTGTCTTGCCCAAATTGTCCGGTTTCTCCTTTCGGCCTGGATCTTCTAACACCACCCCAGGAAATATTGATGCCAGTGACATCCACGCTGTTAGGCATATGGCAGCTCAGGGACTGATATGGAACAGCCTCTTTCTGTCATTCACACCCACTTGTTACAGCATCTGTAAAGGTTGTGACTTTAGAGGACAGATGGGAGAGGTTTCTATTAAAAGAAAAAACAAACACCCCTGAGGCTCACTGGAGAAAAACCCCCTGGTTTACATGGAATGGCCCCGTGGCCGCAGGTGTGCAGCGGGCATAGATGACAGTGATGAGTGTGAGAAAGGTCCCCAACCAGGAGAACAGGCGTGTCGTCAGGCGAGCCCAGAGTGATGGAAGCTGGGGCAGAGGTGGTGATGGGCAAGGAGGAGTAATGAGGGCTGGGGCAGAGGTGGTGATGGGCAAGGAGGAGTAATGAGGGCCTATTTACTTTTCCTAATTTTAAAAAATATTAAGCTTTTATAGACTATATTTGAACATTTGGTAGCTACAAAACAGATAAATAAAATTTTCTCACTACCTTCTTCACAATAACTCAGTTTCTCTCTTGTTCTTAAACTTTGTTCAAATTTGAAAACTGAATGCAATGTGTGTCGATTCTTATTTCTTAGTGCTGACTGTGCGTTGAGGAGAAAGGGTAGAGTGGACCCAATAGAGCGCAGGGGCGCTGGACAGCAAACTACAGACCAGGGCGCTAAAGCCCGCACTCTCCACAGTGAAATCAGTAAAACCACCAGGGTCTGTCAGCGCAGGGACCCGAGAAGTAGCAACAATGATCTCTTTTCTGCTCCCACCATTGCCAGCCCTAGCAGGGGTCCAGAGTGGCTCCTGGGGTATGTGTGTGCTTCGTGTGTGGTGCGCGCGTGTGTGTGTC
>NW_017215902.1:0-13569 GCF_001704415.2 Capra hircus
CTCTTGAATGGTGAGGTATTTATTAGAACGGGATTGGTGGAGATGTTGGAGGAGTCATGGATTTTCGCGTGCTTCCTGCTGTCTTTTCTTTGTGTGTTTGGGTGGCAGGACTGGTGCGCTTTCCTTTTGGGGGCCTCCTCGTGGAGAATGCAGGGAATTGCGGGAATTCTTTTCGCCGACATGTGCAGCAGGATAGCAATGGGGGATACTCCTTCGAGTTGGAGGAGAAACGGGGCTCCTCTGGATGTGGGCGGGACTCTCGTGCTTCCTCTCGAGTGGAGACGGGTATATCGGGAACTTCTTGAGTTGCATCAAGGGTGTGAAGGACCCTTTGGAAGTTCAGAGGTTAGTGTGATTAGCCTCGAGACGCCTCAGCGGAAATGGGCCTCATCTCGCCTGGAGGGGAGAACTCTGGATTTTCTCGAGTTGCGGCAGGTGCTCTCGACTTACGACGGGGTCCTCAGGGACCTACTCTGGTGGCCTCAGGAAAGGCCAGTCCCCATGCGAGTTGCTCGGGCCTCTCGGTATTCCTCTCCCGTCGATGCCGGGGCGTAAGACCATGTGTGGAGTCGGTGTTGGAACCTGAGGATTCCTCTCCAGTGCTGACATGGATCTTGGGGTACTTCTGGAGTCTCTAGAGGGGGAGTAAGTCCTCGTCTCGATGGGGCATGCACGTGCGTTTTCCTTCCGAGCTGTAGCAGTAGTGTCACGCTACCCTTCGCGTGAATCAAGGGATTCTAGGGCTTTCCCTCCAGGCTTTCTACCGAGGTTTCCACGAGGCTTTCCCACGAGGCTTTCCCACAGGGCTGTCCCACGTGCCACCGTGGTGTGAGTCGATCCTCGGCTTGAAAGTCGAAACAGTGCAGGGAAAAACAGATTTCCCTTGGAATGGACTTAGACATCTGGAGGACTCTGGGAATGGTGGCACGACCCTGGAGTTCCTCTCGCCTTTCCGTGGAGAGCTGCCTCCTCTTGAGATGCGATCGGAACGCCGGGAATTCTTTCCGACCACGCAGGGAAAGGATCCCTCCTCTCGGAGCATAGGAGGCGGAAACGGGGCTCCTCTGGATGTGGGCGCTGACTCTCGTGCTTCCTCTCGAGTGGAGACGGGTATGTCGGGGAACTTCTTGAGTTGCAGCAAGGGTGTGAAGGACCCTTTGGAAGTTCCAGATGTTTAGATGTGATTAGCCTTCAAAACGCCTCAGCGGAAATGGGCCTCATCTCGCCTGGAGGGGAGAACCTCCTGGATTTTCTCGAGTTGCGGCAGGTGCTCTCGACTTACGACGGGGACCTCAGGGACCCGCTCTGGTGGCCTCAGGAAAGGCCAGTCCCCATGCGAGTTGCTCGGGGCCTCTCGGGATTCCTCTCCCGTCGATGCCGGGGCCTAAGACCATGTGTGGAGTCGGTGTCGGAACCTGAGGATTCCTCTCCAGTGCTGACATGGATCTTGGGGTACTTCTGGAGTCTCCCAGAGGGAGTCAGTCCTCGTCTCGAGTTGGGGCATGCACGTGCGTTTTCCTTCCGAGCTGTAGCAGCAGTGTCACGCTTCCCTTCGCGTGGATCAAGGGATCTAGGGCTTTCCCTCGAGGCTTTCCCACGAGGCTTTCCCACGAGGCTTTCCCACAGGGCTGTCCCACGTGCCACCGTGGTGTGAGTCGATCCTCGGCTTGAAAGTCGAGACAGTGCAGGGAAAACAGGTTTCCCTGGAATGGACTGAGACATCTGGGGGACTCTGGAATGGTGGCACGACCCTGGAGTTCCTCTCGCCTTTCCTGTGGAGAGCGCCTCCTCTTGAGATGCGACGGGAACGCCGGGAATTCTTTCCCGACCACGCAGGGAAAGGATCCCTCCTCTCGGAGCTAGGAGGCGGAAACGGGGCTCCTCTGGATGTGGGCGGACTCTCGTGCTTCCTCTCGAGTGGAGACGGGTATGTCGGGGAACTTCTTGAGTTGCAGCAAGGGTGTGAAGGACCCTTTGGAAGTTCCAGATGTTAGGATGTGATTAGCCTCAGACGCCTCAGCGGAAATGGGCCTCATCTCGCCTGGAGGGGAGAACCTCCTGGATTTTCTCGAGTTGCGGCAGGTGCTCTCGACTTACGACGGGGACCTCAGGGACCCGCTCTGGTGGCCTCAGGAAAGGCCAGTCCCCATGCGAGTTGCTCGGGGGCCTCTCGGGATTCCTCTCCCGTCGATGCCGGGGCCTAAGATCTTGTGTGGAGTCGGTGCCGGAACCTGAGATTCCTCTCCAGTGCTGACATGGATCTTGGGGTACTTCTGGAGTCTCCCAGGGGAGTCAGTCCTCGTCTCGAGTGGGGGCATGCACGTGCGCTTTCCTCCCGAGCTGTAGCAGCAGTGTCACGCTTCCCTTCGCGTGGATCAAGGGATCTGGTGGCTTTCCCTCGAGGCTTTCCCACGAGGCTTTCCACGAGGCTTTCCCACAGGGCTGTCCCACGTGCCACCGTTGTATGAGTCGATCCTCGGCTTGAAAGTCGAGGCAGTGCAGGGAAAACTGGTTTCCCTGGAATGGACTGAGCATCTGGGGGACTCTGGGAATGGTGGCACGACCCTGGAGTTCCTCTCGCCTTTCCTGTGGAGAGCGCCTCCTCTTGAGATGCGACGGGAACGCCGGGAATACTTTACCCGACCACGCAGGGAAAGGATCCCTCCTCTGGAAGCTATGGAGGCGGAAACGGGGCTCCTCTGGATGTGGGCGGGACTCTCGTGCTTCCTCTCGAGTGGAGACGGGTATGTCGAGGAACTTCTTGAGTTGCAGCAAGGGTGTGAAGGACCCTTTGGAAGTTCCAGAGGTTAGGTGTGATTAGCCTCGAGACGCCTCAGCGACAAATGGGCCTCATGTCGCCTGGAAGGGGAGAACCTCCTGGATTTTCTCGAGTTGCGGCAGGTGCTGTGGACTTAAGACGGGGACCTCAGGGACCCGCTCTGGTGGCCTCAGGAAAGGCCAGCTCCCATGCGAGTTGCTCGGGGGCCTCTCGGGATTCCTCTCCCGTCGATGCCGGCGCCTAAGACCTTGTGTGGAGTCGGTGCCGGAACCTGAGAATTACCTCTCCAGTGCTTACATGGATCTTGGGGTACTTCTGGAGTCTCCCAGGTGGAGTCAGTCCTCATATCTGATTGGGGGCATGCACGTGCAATTTCCTCCCGAGCTGTAGCAGCAGTGTCACTGCTTCCCTTCGCGTGGATCAAGGAATCTGTGGCTTTCCTCGGAGGCTTTCCCACGAGGCTTTCCCACGAGGCTTTCCCACAGGGCTGTCCCACGTGCCACCGTGGTGTGAGTCGATCCTCGGCTTGAAAGTCGAGGCAGTGCAGGGAAAACAGGTTTCCCTGGAATGGACTGAGACATCAGGGCGACTCTGGGAATGGTGGCATGACCCTGGAGTTCCTCTCGCCTTTCCTGTGGAGAGCGCCTCCTCTTGAGATGCGACGGGAACGCGGGGAATTCTTTCCCCACCTCGCAGGGAAAGGATCCCTCCTCTCGAGCTAGGAGGCGGAAACGGGGCTCCTCTGGATGTGGCCGGGACTCTCGTGCTTTTTCTCGAGAGGAGACGGGTATGTCGGGGAACTTCTTGAGTTGCAGCAAGGGTGTGAAGGACGCTTTGGAAGTTCCAGACGTTAGATGTGATTAGCCTTGAGACGCCTCAGCGGAAATGGGCCTCATCTCGCCTGGAGGGGAGAACCTCCTGGACTTTCTCTAGTTGCGGCAGGTGCTTTCGACTTACGATGGGGACCTCAGAGACCCGCTCTGGTTGCCTCAGGAGAGGCCAGTCCCCATGCGAGTTGCTCGGGGGCCTCTCGGGATTCCTCTCCCCTCGATGCCGGGGCCTAAGACCTTGAGTGGAGTCGGTGCCGAAACCTGTGGATTCCTCTCCAGTGCTGACATGGATCTTGGGGTACTTCTGGAGTCTCCCCAGGGGAGTCAGTCCTCGTCTCGAGTGGGGACATGCACGTGCTCTTTCCTCCCGAGCTGTAGCAGCAGTGTCACGCTTCCCTTCGGCGTGGATCAAGGCATCAGGGGCTTTCCCTTGAGGCTTTCCCACAGGACTGTCCCACGTGCCACCGTGGTGTGAGTCGATCCTCGGCTTGAAAGTCGAGGCAGTGCAGGGAAAACAAGTTTCCCTGGAATGGACTGAGATATCTGGAGGACTCTGGGAATGGTGGCACGACCCTGGAGTTCCTCTCGCCTTTCCTGTGGAGAGTGCCTCCTCTTGAGATGCGACAGGAACGCCGGGAATTCTTTCCCGACCACGCAGCGAAAGGAACCTGTCTCTCGAGCAAGGAGGCGGAAACGGGGCTCCTCTGGATGTGGGCGGGACTCTCGTGCTTCCTCTCGAGTGGAGACGGGTATGTCGGGCAACTTCTTGAGTTGCAACAAGGGTGTGAAGGACCCTTTGGAAGTTCCAGATGTTAGGTGTGATTAGCCTCGAGACGCCTCAGTGGAAATGGGCCTCATCTCGCCTGGAGGGGAGAACCTCCTGGATTTTCTCGAGTTGGGGCAGGTGCTCTCGACTTACGACGGGGACCTCAGGGACCTGCTCTGGTGGCCTCAGGAAAGGCCAATCCCCATGCGAGTTGCTCAGGGGCCTCTCGGGATTCCTCTCCCGTCGATGCCGGGGCGTAAGACCATGTGTGGAGTTGGTGTCAGAACCTGAGGGTTCCTCTCCAGTGCTGACATGGATCTTGAGGTACTTCTGGAGTCTCCCCAGGGGAGTCAGTCCTCGTCTCGAGTGGGGGCGTACACGTTCGCTTTCCTCCCGAGCTGTAGCAGCAGTGTCACGCTTTCCTTCGCGTGGATCAAGGGATCTGTGGCTTTCCCTCGAGGCTTTCCCACGAGGCTTTCCCACAGCTCTGTTCCAAGTGCCACCGTGGAGTGAGTCGATCCTCGGCTTGAAAGTCGAGGCAGTGCAGGGAAAACAGATTTCCCTGGAGTGGACTGAGACATCTGGGCGACTCTGGGAATGGCGGCACGACCCTGGAGTTCCTCTCGCCTTTCTTGTGGAGAGCGCCTCCTCTTGAGATGCGACGGAACGCCGGGAATTCTTTCCCGACCACGCAGGGAAAGGATCCCTCCTCTCGAGCTTGGAGGCAGAAACGGGTCTCCTCTGGATGTGGGCGGGACTCTCGTGCTTCCTTTCTAGTGGAGCCGGGTAAGTCGGGGAACTTCTTGAGTTGGAGCAAGGGTGTGAAAGACCCTCTGTAAGTTCCAGAGGTTAGGTGTGATTAGCCTCGAGAAGCCTCAGCGGAAATGGTCCTCATCTCGCCTGGAGGGGAGAACCTCCTGGATTTTCTCGAGTTGGGGCAGGTGCTTTCGACTTATGACGTGGACCTCAGGGACCCGCTCTGGTGGCCTCAGGAAAGGCCTGTCCCCATGCGAGTTGCTCGGGGGCCTCTCGGGATTCCTCTCCCTTCGATGCCGGTGCCTAAGACCTTGTGTGGAGTCGGTGCCAGAAACTGAGGATTCCTCTCCAGTGCTGACATGCATCTTGGGGTAATTCTGGAGTCTCCCCAGGGGAGTCAGTCCTCGTCTCGAGTGGGGGCATGCACGTGCGCTTTTCTCCCTAGCTGTAGCAGCAGTGTCGCGCTACCCTTCACGTGGATCAAGGGATCTGTGGTTTTCCCTCGAGGCTTTCCCACGAGGCATTCCCACAGGGCTGTCCCACGTGCCACCGTGATGTGAGTCGATCCTCGGCTTGAATGTCGAGGCAGTGCAGGGAAAACAGGTTTCCCTGGAATGGACTGAGACATCTGGGGGACTCTGGGAATGGTAGCATGACCCTGGAGTTACTCTCGCCTTTCCTGTGGAGAGCGCCTCCTCTTGAGATGCGACGGGAACGCCGGGAATTCTTTCCCGACCACGCAGCGAAAGGATCCCACCTCTGGAGCTAGCAGGCGGAAACGGGGCTCCTCTGGATGTGGGCGGGACTCTCGTGCTTCCTCTCGAGTGGAGACGGGTATGTTGGGGAACTTCTTGAGTTGCAGCAAGGGTGTGAAGGTCCCTTTGGAAGTTCCAGAGCTTAGGTGTGATTAGCCTCGAGACGCCTCAGCGGAAATGGGCCTCATCTCGCCTGGAGGGGAGAACCTCCTGAATTTTCTCAAGTTGTGGCAGGTGCTCTCGACTTACGAAGGGGACCTGATGGACCCGCGCTGGTGGCCTCATGAAAGGCCAGTCCCCATGGGAGTTGCTCGGGGGCCTCTCGGGATTCCTCTTCCCTCGATGCCGGGGCCTAAGATCTTGTGTGGAGTCGGTGCTGGAACCTGAGGATTCCTCTCCAGTGCTGACATGGATCTTGGGGTACTTCTGGAGTCTCCCAGGGGAGTCAGTCCTCGTCTCGAGTGGGGGCATGCACGTGCGCTCCCGAGCTGTAGCAGGAGTGTCACGCTTCCCTTCTTGTGGATCAAGGGATCAGGGGCTTTACCTCGAGGCTTTCCCATGAGGCTTTCCCACGAGGCTTTCCCACAGGGCTGTCCCACGTGCCACCGTTGTATGAGTCGATCCTCGGCTTGAAAGTCGAGGCAGTGCAGGGAAAAATGGTTTCCCTGGCTTGGACTGAGCATCTGGGGGACTCTGGGAATGGTGGCACGACCCTGGAGTTCCTCTCGCCTTTCCTTGTGGAGAGTGCCTCCTCTTGAGATGCGACGGGAACGCCAGGAATACTTACCCGACCACGTAGGGAAAGGATCCCTCCTCTGGAACTATGAGGCGGAAACGGGGCTCCTCTGGATGTGGGCGGGACTCTCGTGCTTCCTGTCGAGGGGAAACGGGTATGTCGAGGAACTTCTTGAGTTGCAGCAAGGGTGTGAAAGACGCTTTGGAAGTTCCAGAGGTTAGGTGTGATTAGTCTCGAGACGCCTCAGCACAAATGGGCCTCATGTCGCCTGAAGGGGAGAACCTCCTGAATTTTCTCAGAGTTGCGGCAGGTGCTGTGGACTTAAGACGGGGTCCTCAGGGACCCGCTCTGGTGGCCTCAGGAAAGGCCAGTCACCATGCGAGTTGCTCGGGGGCCTCTCGGGATTCCTCTCCCGTCGATGCCGGCGCCTTATACCTTGTGTGGAGTCGGTGCCGGAACCTGAGAAAACCTCTCCAGTGCTTACATGGACCTTGGGGTACTTCTGGAGTCTCCCAGGTGAGTCAGTCATCGTCTCTAGTGGATGCATGCACGTGCAATTTCCTCCAGAGCTGTAGCATCAGTGTCACGCTTCCCTTCGCGTGGATCCAGGAATCTGTGGCTTTCCGTGGAGGCTTTCTCACGAGGTTTGCCACGAGGGTTTCCCACGACGTTTACCCACTGGGCTGTCCCACGTGCCACCGTGTTGTGAGTCGTCCTTGGCTTGAAAGTCGAGGCAGTGCTGGGAAACTGGTTTCCCTGTTATGGACTGAGCATCTGGGGGACTCTGGGAATGGTGGCACGACCCTGGAGTTCCTCTCGCCTTTCCTGTGGAGAGCGCCTCCTCTTGAGATGCGACGGAACCGCGGGAATTCTTTCCCGACCACGCAGGGAAAGGATCCCTCCTTTCGAGCTAGGAGGCAGAAACGGGTCTCCTCTGGATGTGGGCAGGACTCTCGTGCTTCCTTTCGAGTGGAGCCGGGTAAGTCGGGGAACTTCTTGAGTTGCAGCAAGGGTGTGAAGGACCCTTTGGAAGTTCCAGAGGTTAGCTGTGATTAGCCTCGAGAAGCCTCAGCGGAAATGGTCCTCATCTCGCCTGGAGGGGAGAACCTCCTGGATTTTCTCGAGTTGCGGCAGGTGCTCTCGACTTACGACGGGGACCTCAGGGACCCGCTCTGGTGGCCTCAGGAAAGGCCAGTCACCATGCGAGTTGCTCGGGGGCCTCTCGGGATTCCTCTCCCCTCGATGCCGGGGCCTAAGACCTTGAGTGGAGTCGGTGCCGAAACCTGTGGATTCCTCTTCCAGTGCTGACATGGATCTTGGGGTACTTCTGGAGTCTCCCCAGGAGAGTCAGTCCTCGTCTCGAGTGGGGGCATGCACGTGCTCTTTCCTCCCGAGCTGTAGCAGCAGTGTCACGCTTCCCTTTGCGTGGATCAAGGCATCAGGGGCTTTCCCTCGAGGCTTTCCCACGAGGCTTTCCCACGAGGCTTTCCCACAGGACTGTCCCACGTGCCACCGTGGTGTGAGTCGATCCTCGGCTTGAAAGTCGAGGCAGTCCAGGGAAAACAGGTTTCCCTGGAATGGACAGACATCTGGGGGACTCTGGGAATGTGGCACGACCCTGGAGTTCCTCTCGCCTTTCCTGTGGAGAGCGACCTCCTCTTGAGATGCGACGGGAATGCCGGGAATTCTTTCCCGAACACGCCGGGAAAGGATCCCTCCTCTCGAGCTAGGAGGCGGAAACGGGGCTCCTCTGGATGTGGGCGGGACTCTCGTGCTTCCTCTCGAGTGGAGACGGGTATGTCGGGGAACTTCTTGAGTTGCAGCAAGGGTGTGAAGGACCCTTTGGAATTTCCAGAGTTTAGATGTGATTAGCCTCCAGACGCCTCAGCAGAAATGGGACTCATCTCGCCTGGAGGGGAGAACCTCCTGGATTTTCTCGAGTTGCGGCAGGTGCTCTCGTCTTACGACACGGACGTCAGAACCCGCTCTGGTGGCCTCAGGAAAGGCCAGTCCCCATGCGAGTTGCTCGGGGGCCTCTCGGGATTCCTCTCCGTACATGCTGGGGCCTAAGACCTTGTGTGGAGACGGTGCCGGAACCTGAGGATTCCTCTCCAGTGCTGACATGGATCTTGGGGTACTTCTGGAGTCTCCCCAGGGGAGTCAGTCCTCGTCTCGAGTGGGGCATGCACGTGCCCTTTCTTTCCGAGCTGTAGCTGCAGTGTCATGCTTCCCCTCGCGTGGATCAAGGGATCTGTGGCTTTCCCTCGAGGCTTTCCCACGAGGCTTTCCTACAGGACTATCCAACATGCCACCGTGGTGTTAGTCGATCCTCGGCTTGAAAGTTGAGGCAGTGCAGGGAAAACAGATTTCCCTGGAATGGACTGAGACATCTGGGGGACTCTGGGAATGGTGGCACGACCCTGGAGTTCCTCTCGCCTTTCCTGTGGAGAGCGCCTCCACTTGAGATGCGACGGTAATGCAGAGAATTCTTTCCCCATCACGCAGGGAAAGGATCCCTCCACTCGAGCTAGGAGGCGGAAACGAGGCTCCTCTGGATGTGAGCGGGACTCTCGTGCTTCCTCTCGAGTGGAGACGGGTATGTCGGGGAACTTCTTGAGTTGCAGCAAGGGTGTGAAGGACCCTTTCGAAGTTCCAGAGGTTAGATGTGATTAGCCTCGAGACGCTTCAACGGAAACGGGCCTCATCTCGCCTGGAGGGGAGAACCTCCTGGATTTTCTCGAGTTGTGGCAGGTGCTCTCAAGTTACGACGGGGACCTCAGGGACCCTCTCTGGCGGCCTCAGGAAAAGGCCGACCCCATGCGAGTTGCTCGAGTGCCTCTCGGGATTCCTCTCCCGTAGATGCCAGCGCCTAAGACCTTGCTTGGAGTCGGTGCTGGAACGTGAGGATTCCTCTCCAGTGCTGACATGGATCTTGAGCTACTTCTGGAGTCTCCCCAGGGGAGTCAGTCCTCGTCTCGAGTGGGGCATGCACGTGCACATTCCTCCCGAGCTGTAGCAGCAGTGTCACTCTTCCCTTCGCGTGGATCAAGGGATCTGCCGCTTTCCCTCGAGGCTTTCCCACGAGGCTTTCCCACAGGGCTGTCCCACGTGCCACCGTGGTGTGAGTCGATCCTCGGCTTGAAAGTCGAGGCAGTGCAGGGAAAACAGGTTTCCCTGGAATGGACTGAGACATCTGGGGGACTCTGGGAATGGTAGCATGACCCTGGAGTTACTCTCGCCTTTCCTGTGGAGAGCGCCTCCTCTTGAAATGCAACGGGAACGCCGGGAAATATCTTTCCCGACCACGCAGCGAAAGGATCCCACCTCTCGAGCTATGAGGCGGAAACGGGGCTCCTCTGTATGTGGGCGGGACTCTCGTGCTTCCTCTCGAGTGGAGACGGGTATGTTGGGGAACTTCTTGAGTTGCAGCAAGGGTGTGAAGGACCCTTTGGAAGTTCCAGAGCTTAGGTGTGATTAGCCTCGAGACCCCTCATCGGA
Source organism: Capra hircus (assembly GCF_001704415.2). Classification (NCBI taxonomy): domain Eukaryota; kingdom Metazoa; phylum Chordata; class Mammalia; order Artiodactyla; family Bovidae; genus Capra; species Capra hircus. Next base: position 10,121 of record NW_017215902.1, read on the forward strand.
AATGGGCCTCATCTCGCCTGGAGGGGAGAACCTCCTGAATTATCTCAAGTTGCGGCAGGTGCTCTCGACTTACGAAGGGGACCTGAGGGACCCGCGCTGGTGGCCTCATGAAAGGCCAGTCCCCATGGGAGTTGCTCGGGGCCTCTTCGGGATTCCTCTCCCCTCCATGCCGGGGCCTAAGATCTTGTGTGGAGTCCGTGCCGGAACCTGAGGATTCCTCTCCAGTGCTGACATGGATCTTGGGGTACTTCTGGAGTCTCCCAGGGGAGTCAGTCCTCGTCTCGAGTGGGGCATGCACGTGCACTCCCGAGCTGTAGCAGGAGTGTCACGCTTCCCTTCTTGTGGATCAAGGAATCAGGGGCTTTACCTCGAGGCTTTCCCATGAGGCTTTCCCACGAGGCTTTCCCACAGGGCTGTCCCACGTGCCACCGTTGTATGAGTCGATCCTCGGCTTGAAAGTCGAGGCAGTGCAGGGAAAACTGGTTTCCCTGGCATGGACTGAGCATCTGGGGGACTCTGGGAATGGTGGCACGACCCTGGAGTTCCTCTCGCCTTTCCTGTGGAGAGCGCCTCCTCTTAAGTTGCGACGGGAACGCCAGGAATACTTACCCGACCACGTAGGGAAAGGATCCCTCCTCTGGAACTATGAGGCGGAAACGGGGCTCCTCTGGATGTGGGCGGGACTCTCGTGCTTCCTCTCGAGGGGAAACGGGTATGTCGAGGAACTTCTTGAATTGAAGCAAGGGTGTGAAAGACGCTTTGGAAGTTCCAGAGGTTAGGTGTGATTAGTCTCGAGACGCCTCAGCACAAATGGGCCTCATGTCGCCTGAAGGGGAGAACCTCCTGAATTTTCTCGAGTTGCGGCAGGTGCTGTGGACTTAAGACGGGGTCCTCAGGGACCCGCTCTGGTGGCCTCAGGAAAGGCCAGTCACCATGCGAGTTGCTCGGGGGCCTCTCGGGATTCCTCTCCCGTCGATGCCGGGGCCTTATACCTTGTGTGGAGTCGGTGCCGGAACCTGAGAAAACCTCTCCAGTGCTTACATGGACCTTGGGGTACTTCTGGAGTCTCCCAGGTGAGTCAGTCCTCGTCTCTAGTGGATGCATGTACGTGCAATTTCCTCCAGAGCTGTAGCAGCAGTGTCACGCTTCCCTTCGCGTGGATCCAGGAATCTGTGGCTTTCCGTGGAGGCTTTCCCACGAGGCTTTGCCACGAGGCTTTCCCACGACGTTTACCCACTGGGCAGTCCCACGTGCCACCGTGGTGTGAGTGGATCCTCGGCTTCAAAGTCGAGGCAGTGCAGGGAAAACAGGTTTCCCTGGAATGGAGTGAGACATCTGGGGGACGCTGGGAATGGTGGCACGACCCTGGAGTTTCTCTCGCCTTTCCTGTGGAGAGCGCCTCCTCTTGAGATGCGACGGGAACGCGGGGAATTCTTTCCCCACCACGCAGGGAAAGGATGCCTCCTCTCGAGCTAGGAGTCGGAAACGGGTCTCCTCTGGATGTGGGCGGGACTCTCGTGCTTCCTCTCGAGTGGAGACGGGTATGTCGGGAAACTTCTTGAGTTGCAGCAAGGGTGTGAAGGACCCTTTGGAAGTTCCAGATGTTAGATGTGATTAGCCTCCAGACGCCTCAGCGGAAATGGGCCTCATCTCGCCTGGAGGGTCGAACCTCCTGCATTTTCTCGAGTTGCGGCAGGTGCTCTCGACTTACGACAGGGACCTCAGGGACCCGCTCTGGTGGCCTCAGGAAAGGCCAGTCCGCATGCGAGTTGCTAGGCGGCCTCTCAGGATTCCTCTCCCGGTGATGCCGGGGCCTAAGATCTTGGGTGGAGTCGGTGCCGGAACCTGAGGATTCCTCTCCAGTGATGACATGGATCTTGGGGTACTTCTGGAGTCTCCCCAGGTGAGTCAGTCCTCATCTCGAGTGAGGGCATGCACGTGCGCTTTCCTCCCGAGCTGTAGCAGCAGTGTCACGCTTCCCTTCGCGTGCATCAAGGGATCTGTGGCTTTCTCTCGAGGCTTTCCCAGGAGGCTTTCCCATGAGGCTTTCCCACAGGGCTGTCCCACGTGCCTCCGTTGGGTGAGTGGATCCTCGGCTTGAAAGTCGAGGCAGTGCAGGGAAAACAGTTTTCCCAGGAATGGACTGAGACATCGGGGGTACTCTGGGAATGGTGGCACGACCCTGGAGTTCCTCTCGCCTTTCCTGTGGAGAGCGCCTCCTCTTGAGAGCGACGGGAACATCGGAATTTCTTTCCCGACCAGGAGGGAAAGGATCCTCCTCTCGAGCTAGGAGGCAGAAACGGGGCTCCTCTGGATGTGGGCGGGACTCTCGTGCTTCCTCTCGAGTGGACACGGGTATGTCAGGGAACTTCTTGAGTTGCAGCAAGGGTGTGAAGGACCCTTTGGAAGTTCCAGAGGTTAGATGTGATTAGCCTCAAGACGCCTGAGCGGAAATGGGCATCATCTCGCCTGGAGGGAGAGCCTCCTGGATTTTCTCGAGTGCGGCAGGTGCTCTCGACTTACGACGGGACCTCAGGGACCCGCTCTGTGGCCTCATGGAAAGGCCAGTCCCCATGCCGAGCGAGAGGAATCCGAGTAGGTCCCCCGAGCAGAACTCGCATGGGAACTGGGCCTGTTCCTGAGGCCGACGCAGAGCCGGAAGTCCCTGAGGATCTCCTCGTCTAAGTCCGAGCAGCACCTGCCGCAACTCTGAGAAAATTCAGGAGGTTCTCCCCTCCAGGCGAGATGAGGCCCATTTCCGTGCTGAGGCGTCTCGAGGCTAATCACACCTAACCTCTGGAACTTCCAAAGGCGTCTTCACACCCCTTGCTTGCAATCAAGAAGTTCCTCGACATACCCGTTTCCACCTCGAGAGGAAGCACGAGAGTCCCGCCCACATCCAGAGGAGCCCGTTTCCGCCTCATAGTCTCCAGAGGAGGGATCCTTTCCCTACGTGGTCGGGTAAGTATTCCGCTGGCTTCCTGTCGCAACTCAAGAGGAGGCGCTCTTCCACAGGAAAGGCGAGAGGAACTCCAGGGTCGTGCACCATTCCCAGAGTCCCCCAGATGTCTCAGTCCATTCCAGGGAAACCTGTTTTCCTGCACTGCCGTCGACTTTCAAGCCGAGGATCCAGTCACACCACGGCTGGCACGTGGACAGCCCTGTGGGAAAGCCTCTGGGAAAGCCTCCTGGGAAAGCCTCGAGGAAAAGCCACCAGATCCTTGATCCACGCGAGGGAAGCGCTGACACTGCTTGCTTACAGCTCGCGGAGGAAAGCGCACTTTCATGCCCCACTCGAGACGAGGACTGACTCCCCCTGGGGAGACTCCAGAAGTACCCAAGATCCATGTCAGCACTGAAGAGGAATCTCTCAGGTTCCGGCACCGACTCCCTCGAGGTCTTAGGCCCGGCATCGACTGGGAGGAACCCGTAGAGCTCCCGAGCAACTC